>NC_071090.1:112977269-113017269 GCF_027358695.1 Spea bombifrons | reverse complement strand
GAGAGAAGCTACCGAGGGGCCGAAATCCACAGAACTGCGGTTAGTCCCCCCCCAGGTGTTTGGAACTGGATGGCAAAGGCTTGGCAAAGGCTCGGCGTAGCCGTTCACTCGGGGGGGGGGGGGTCGTTAGGTTCTTTTGACGCAGGAACCAATCCGGAGTCTTTCGAGCGTTACTCGCAGGAAGCCGCTACCTCAGACTCCCCACTCTTCTGCGTTCATCCAAAACCTCGGGGAGCTCTTCGGAGAAACAAAGAACCGGACCTTCTCATCTGGAGACAACGAAGACCCGTTCCCCAAACACCTGCTGGGGTCCGGCGAACGACCGGCCGAACGAGAGCTATCCTCTGGGAGCGACACATACAGGTTCCAGGGCTCAGTCTTAGGAGATCCTTCCTAGCCAGGCCCACGGTCAACAATCTGAGGATTCCTGCTAAGAAACCTGGACCTTACTTAAGATTCTGAGCATCTGACTAGAAGGATTAAGACGAGGAGGCAGCGAATCCGGCAAGGAATCCGGTGATGTCATAACGGCGTAACGCCGCGCCGGACACAACTGACACCCTTAAGGTATCAATGACAGAAAAACAAAGCAAGCGATGTGAGAAGAGGAACACCAGACGTCCACTGGGGGTAAACACGACACGCGGCCCCTTCCAGTCCAGAAGCTACGCCGGGGCCGTTGCGGTCTCTGCCTTTACGGCGAGCCGAGGAGCACCTGCTTGAACCGTGGAATATTTCAGAGCAGATTCATTACTACCGATTTTACATAAAAAAATGAATGAAATGGAAATGGGCTCCAGGCGGTTGCCCGTGTGGACGGGTGACGAGCCGGTACGCCTGGCAGACGCTCTTACCTTAGAAGGTTGCATGGGGACAGCGATCTGTGGGGCAGGGAGGAGAGTCTGTCCGGGGTGGAGAGCCTGGGGGTGCATGGGACGAAGCGTGGACTGCAGAGAGATTAGGAAGGCGGTGAGGAACAGATTAAACCCAGAAAGGCGGCGCATGTTCGCAGTAAGAGGATACTCACAGAGTCGGTGAATCCAGACTGCTGGTTCGCGTGTTCCAGCTGCTTCTGGAGGGGGATCCCACTGCTCGGGGGCATAAACCCTGCAAGGGGTCACAGAAAATGTGCGTGAGGAGAAAGGCGACGGCGGCAGACAGCACAGAGTCCGCTCTCACACCATTCCCAGCGAGGACTACAACGCAGACACAGAATGGAGCAAGATAGACGGGGGGAGAGCCGGAGACTCTCCCGTGTCACCCACCTGCGTGGGCACCGGTGTAATGGCCGTGCACGGTATAGCCGGGCTGCTGGTGGGAGAGATACTGCATGGTCTGGAAGGCAGACGCACCTGGGCAGAGAGACGAGACGTTAATGCATGCGCAGGTAGAAGCTCACCAGGACACAACAGGAGGCAAAGCACTGTGAACTGACCTCTGATTGGCTGGCTCCCCGCGTAACTCACAGGCCCGGCCTGGCCCGCCCCAAAACTGTGCTGCGATTGGCTTACAGTGTACGGGCTGTGACTCGATTGGCTGGTCTGGTACTGGCCATGCTCGGCGGCTGTTGGGCTAAAGGACGGCTGTGAGGAATAGTGACGGCTCTGGAGAGAGAGGGGAGAGAAGATGGAGGGATTATGAGGAGAAGAGGCACGAGGTTTATAAAACAAAGTCACAGCAGCGCTGTTTTCGGGAATAGCCGTATTTGTAACGCAGCCTCCTTTTATCGAACATTATTTGATTAACCCATAGAGGACCAGCAGACATGCCCTTTACCTGGCGTCTCACACCCAGGACACATAGGGACCAATCAGAATCCTTTCACTAGATTTACCCCCCGACCCAAGCGGGGCCACGGGAGAAAAACAGCCACTTGGAGGTGCAAGTACAGAGTCTTTCAGAGGGTCATAAAGATTCATTCGATTAAAGCCCCTCCTAGGGCAATAATCCGAAGGGATGACTTACCGAGATCACTGGAGGTCCAAACATCTGCTTGGCTCGATCCGCCATGAGGGAGCTGTGCCGAGAATGAGCCCCTGGGCTGCCTAGCGGAATACGAGAGGGAAGCAGCACGTTAACCAAGGCAAGGAGACAGCGGAGAACACGGAATCATACAAACCCCGGGGGGAGAACAACCACTCAACCGGCCCCAGGGGGCCGCGTACGGCCGTCGCACACCAGGAACACTGGACAGATCTCCAGGTGTCTCCCCCCCCTCTCCCCGGGGATATTACCCCCACCCACCGACAGCAAGCTCCGTTTTTATTACTGCCCTGTGATAGGAGCAGGTTGGGACCCTGCCGATTCTTGTGTTTAAGAGGCTGCTTCGCTCCTCTTTGTGAAGCCACCGTACGGCTCTTTCCTCTCCTTGGCTGCTGGCCCATCCAAGCGGGGAAGAGACCGCTTAGTCCCTTCAGGCCCTGATTGGCGGGCCCCTCACTAGCCATGTCAGCCACTGGTGAAGCGTGATCGCCACCTAGTGACCATTCGTTTCCAGGACACCGGCTACCAGCGCCGGTTATCTCTTCTCCCAGCTGGCCGGTCTCGTGCGAGAGCGAGCGAGACCAGGCAACGTACGCAGCTTCTACAGATACACTGCTTTCCTCCACTCCACGGAGTGGGCGCGCTCCTCGCTTCGCTCCTCCTCCCTCCAGACACCTGGAAGGTTAATCTTGGTTACCCACTTCCTGCAGGTAAGCAGGCGATCCATGGGATTTTCTTTTTCAGGACCTCTGGTGGCGGATCCGCTACCTCTAAGGATGGGGCGTCTGTTCCGCAGCCTACACCAGGCAGCATTCACTGATCAAATCACCATTAAGCAGGCATCGCTCAGCATGCGCAAGGCCAGGCCATTCACCTGCGAGTCTGGCCCACTCCTCCAGAGCCTCCGGGACTATCACGGCCCTGCGCGGCCACGGAGATCACTTACCCTGCATGTTAATGAGATGGGCCCCGGTATGCATCACCATACCCTGCTGATAGGCGGCCGATGTCAGGGTCGTTAGATCGCTGCACCGAACAAAAGGAACAAGACACCAATTACCAGCGGCCTCCCCAAACGCGCATTCACCCACCCCCCTTCATAATGTATAAATAAATCAGTGACGGGGCCCCTGTATAATGTATAGATAAATCAGTGACCGGCCCCCTGTATAATGTATAAATAAATCAGTGACCGGCCCCCTGTATAATGTATAGATAAATCAGTGACCAGCCCCTGTATAATGTATAGTTAAATCAGTGACCGGCCCCTGTATAATGTATAGATAAATCAGTGACCGGCCCCCTGTATAATGTATAGATAAATCAGTGACCGGCCCCCTGTATAATGTATAGATAAACCAGTGACCGGCCCCTTCATAATGTATAGATAAATCAGTGACCGGCCCCCTGTATAATGTATAGATAAATCAGTGACCGGCCCCTGTATAATGTATAGATAAATCAGTGACCGGCCCCTGTATAATGTATAGATAAATCAGTGACCGGCCCCTGTACGATGTATAGATCAGTGACAGACAGTAGGGGGCGGGGCACATGCTCTCCCTCCCCATCACCTCTGCTCCTTCCGCCTCCTCTTCTCCTCTTCATGGAGGACTTTCTTGAGTTGTAGGAAGAGTTGGTGTTTCTCCTCCTGCAGAGAATTCAGCTTATCCTGGAGTTTCATGATCTGCAGGAAGATAGAAAGTCATGTGGGGGCGGGTCGGAGGGAGAGGTGGGGGCGGAGGGAGAGGTGGGGGCGGGGCGGAGGGAGAGGTAGGGGCGGGGGGGGGGGGGGGAGGGGGAGGTAGGGCGGGGCAGAGGGGGAGGTAGGGGCGGAGGGAGAGGTAGGGGCGGAGGGAGAGGTAGGGGCGGAGGGAGAGGTGGGGCGGAGGGAGAGGTAGGGGCGGGGCGAGAGGTAGGGGGCGGGGCGGAGGGGGAGGGAGAGGTAGGGGAGGGAGAGGTAGGGGAGGGAGAGGTAGGGGAGGGAGAGGTAGGGGAGGGAGAGGTAGGGGCGGGGAGGGAGAGGTAGGGGCGGGGCGGGGGGGACACATCAGGTGTCAAGAAGCGCAGAGGAATAATTGCAACAGAAAAGGGAAATGGAAATAAAAAGCGAGCCAAAGTGCAGAACAGAGGAACGAGGAGCAGCTGCTGGGCCCCCGAGACGCCGGGCCCCTGTGGCAGATTACCTGCTCGCGGGTCTCCTCCAGGGACATGCGCTCCTCCATCTCTTTCTTCCGCCTCCTCTCCTGCTCGTCTCGAAGCTTTTGTTCCATCATCTTATCCACCTCTTCCTCCTCTGTGACCAGGAGACACGTACACAGTGAGGGCCCCGCGCCGGCCGGCCCCCCGCGCCCACAACATGCCCCCCGCCCGCCACGCCCGCACAGACACACTGCCTGCCGGCCCCTCCGCCACACCCACAAAGACACACTGCTCGCTGGCCCCCCCCGCACAGACACACTGCCCGCCGGCCCCTCCACCACATCCACACATTCACTGCCCCACGGCCCCCCCCACACAGACACACTGCCCGCCGGCCCCTCCGCCACACCCGCACATACACTGCCCGCCAGCCCCCCACCACACCCACACTGCCCGCCAGCCCCCCCACCACACCCACACAGGCACACTGCCCGCCCCCACCACACCCACACTGCCCGCCAGCCCCCCCACCACACCCACACAGGCACACTTCTCGCTGCCCCCCCGCACAGACACACTGCCAGCCGGCTCCCCGCCACATCCGCAACACCTGCACAGACACACTGCCCGCCGCCCCCCCGCCACACCCGCACAGACACACTGCCCGCCGCCACACCCGCACAGACACACTGCCCGCCGCCCCCCCGCCACACCCGCACAGACACACTGCCCCCCGCCACACCCGCACAGACACACTGCCCGCCGCCCCCCCGCCACACCCGCACAGACACACTGCCCCCCGCCACACCCGCACAGACACACTGCCCGCCGGCCCCCCCGCCACACCCACACAGACACACTGCCCGCCGCCCCCCCGCCACACCTGCACAGACACACTGGCCCCCGCCACACCCGCACAGACACACTGCCCGCCGGCCCCCCCGCCACACCCACACAGACACACTGCCCGCCAGCCCCCCACCACACCCACACTGCCCGCCGCCCCCCGCCACACCCACACACACTGCCCGCTGGCCCCCCCGCCCCGACACTGACCGCCCCCGCCCCCCATGATCCCGCCGCACACACGCCCCGCCCCCCCGCCTGCAGTATCCCCCAGTTGAATTGTTTGCATACCTGATACATGCGCAGGTAATATATGAAGGATCACACTGCGCTCGCCTCGCAGACACTCACCCTGCCTCTTGCGTTCGCGCTCCATCATCACGTGTCTGTGGAGGGCACGAGCCATGGTGTTAGAGAGTTTGGGTCTCTCCAAAAGAGCCGGCATGGTGGGGCAAAAATAGGAGCTGGGAGGGGAGGAAAAAGACAGGTAACGGTATTACTGCCCTGGTACACGTGACACGCGTGATCTATGCTGCAGACGGACCGGACCACGCAGGGGAGGGGGAGAAACACAACGGGCGAATTACCGGCCCCCCAATACAACCCTTCCCACGCCGTTAAAGCTTTACCGGTCGCCCGGTACCGGTTAGTGGCGGAGCACCGGGGCATAATCCGCACGAGCTGTGGAAATAACCAGGGGCAGAACGAGTCGTATCTGGGGCAGTTTTTGAGCTCTCCGTCTGCACCGCATGTTCGCTGCCTCCTTCCGCACCCTAATAAACTGCCCCAAAGGGCTACTGAACGGGACACATTGCAGGGGCCCCACGGGGCAGTATGCAGGTAGCTAGGGGGGCATCACGGGGCAGTATGCAGGTAGCCGGGGGGGAGTTGTCAGGAGTATGCATGTTGCCGGGGGGGGGGTTGTCAGGAGTATGCATGTCGCGGGGCAGTATGCAGGTAGCCGGGGGGGGGCCGCGGGACAGTATGCAGGTAGCCGGGGGGGGGTCGCGGGACAGTATGCAGGTAGCCGGGGGGGGGTCGCGGGACAGTATGCAGGTGGGGGGGGGTCGCGGGACAGTATGCAGGTAGCCGGGGGGGGGGTCGCGGGACAGTATGCAGGTGGGGGGGGGGGTCGCGGGACAGTATGCAGGTAGCCGGGGGGGGGGGGGTCGCGGGACAGTATGCAAGTAGCCGGGGGGGGGGTCGCGGGACAGTATGCAGGTAGCCGGGGGGGGGGGTCGCGGGACAGTATGCAGGTAGCCGGGGGGGGGGGGGGTCGCGGGACAGTATGCAGGTAGCCGGGGGGGGGGTCGCGGGACAGTATGCAGGTAGCCGGGGGGGGGTCGCGGGACAGTATGCAGGTAGCCGGGGGGGGTCGCGGGACAGTATGCAGGTAGCCGGGGGGGGGGGGTCGCGGGACAGTATGCAGGTAGCCGGGGGGGGGGTCGCGGGGCAGTATGCAGGTAGCCGGGGGGGGGTCGCGGGGCAGTATGCCGGTAGCCGGGGGGGGTCGCGGGGCAGTATGCCGGTAGCCGGGGGGGGTCGCGGGGCAGTATGCCGGTAGCCGGGGGGGGTCGCGGGGCAGTATGCAGGTAGTTGGGGGGGGCAGTATGCAGGTAGCCGGGGGGGCAGTATGCAGGTAGCCGGGGGGGGCAGTATGCGGGTACCAGAGGAGGGGGTTTCAGGAGGGCAGTATGCGTATAGCCCGGGGGGGGGAATCACAGGGCAGTATGCGGGAAGGCGGGGGGGGGGTCACGGGGCAGTATTTATTATTATCTTTTATTTCTATAGCGCCAACAGTTTACACAGCGCTTCATACAATCCATAAATTCAAGGGGTCTGACAAGACTGAGACAAACCGAAACTTTAGGCGGAGAGACTCGGCTCGCAAGCTTACAATCAAGAGGGCAGTATGCGGGTATCCAAGGGGGGGTCACGGGGCAGTATGCGGGAACCCAAGGGGGGGGTCACGGGGCAGTATGCGGGAATCCAAGGGGGGGTCACGGGGCAGTATGCGAGAACCCAAGGGGGCGGGGTCACGGGGCAGTATGCGGGAATCCAAGGGGGGGTCACGGGGCAGTATGCGGGTATCCTGGGGGAGAGTCACGGGGCAGTATGCGGGTATCCTGGGGGGGTTACCGGGCAGTAGGCGGGTATCCTGGGGGGGGTTACCGGGCAGTAGGCGGGTAGCCTGGGGGAGGGGGGGCTACTGGGGAGTATGCGGGTAGCCAGGTGGTGTTTGTTACGAGGCGGTGTGTGGGTAGCCGGGGGGGGGGGGTATGCGGGGCTGAATTACACGAAGCCCACCTCGCCCTCCCGTGGCCTGTTTGTCTTTCTCGCTGATTCTCGCCCGTGTCGGGGATCGGTAACTAAGCTGTTCGCGGGAAGCGGCCTTTTCCGGTCTCTCACGGTTTCTCCATGACACTTCCTTGAACCTGACGTCACTTCCGCCAACCAAGCGCGGTTCGGCTCAACACACTTTCGCCAGCCAAGCTCGGCCAGGTGAGGTCACTTCCGGTCTGGATTGTCAGACTCGTTTCCCTGGTGATGTCGCAAAGTGCCGGTGTGCCGTAAAGCGGGACGGATGTCATGGCGGAGCTGCATCCCCGCACCGGGAAACTGGTCACTCTTAGCAATGGGAATCGCACGGCGACCCGAAAGCAGCCGGCCCAGGAGTTCAACCAAGGCCTGGTGCTTAGCGCGAGGCCTCTGGGCCCCGGGGAAGTGTTTACTGTCCGGCTGGACCGTAAGGTGGGTACCTGCTGGTTAACTGGGGGTCCCTGGGTGTCTTTACAGCTCCGTGTAGGGTGATTGGGGGCCCCTGGGTGTCCTCACTGCTCCATGCAGGGTGATTGGGGGGCCCCTGGGTGTCCTCACTGCTCCATGTAGGGTGATTTGGGGGCCCCTGGGTGTCCTCACTGCTCCATGCAGGGTGATTGGGGGGCCCCTGGGTGTCCTCACTGCTCCATGTAGGGTGATTGGGGGGCCCCTGGGTGTCCTCACTGCTCCGTGTAGGGTGATTAGGGGGCCCCTGGGTGTCCTCACTGCTCCGTGTAGGGTGATTAGGGGGCCCCTGGGTGTCCTCACTGCTCCATGTAGGGTGATTTGGGGGCCCCTAGGTGTCCTCACTGCTCCATGCAGGGTGATTGGGGGGCCCCTGGGTGTCCTCACTGCTCCATGTAGGGTGATTGGGGGGCCCCTGGGTGTCCTCACTGCTCCGTGTAGGGTGATTGGGGGGCCCCTGGGTGTCTCTCGGCTCCGCGTCTCGTGTGTGTGGCTAAAGCGAGCTGTCTCTCCTGTAGATGAACTCGTGGAGCGGCTCCATGGAGATCGGGTTGACTGCGCTGGATCCTTCTCTCCTGGACTTTCCCAGCAGCGCCACGGGCCTGAAGGGCGGCGCGTGGATCGTGTCCGGGTGCTCGGTGCTGGAGGACGGCCGCTCCATCCTGGAGGAATACGGCCAGGACCTGGACCAGCTGGGGGAGGGAGACCGCGTCGGGGTCCAGCGCACGCTGTCTGGGGAGCTCCATCTCTGGGTGAACGGCAGAGACTGTGGAGCTGCGGCATCCGGCATCCCGCCACGCGTCTGGGCTGTCGTGGACCTCTATGGGAAGTGTACGCAGGTCACGGCCTTGTCTTGTCAGCCCCCTCCGGAGGACGAGGAGGAAGAGCCAGAGGACGTGGAAGGAGGTGAGTGCCCACCGTGGTTACTCGTGGTACCCGCGGGTTACTCTGCGGTATTATGGAGGATGAAGCGAGGTGCTCGCCGTAGTTACTCGTGGTACCCGCGGGTTACTCTGGGGTATTATGGAGGATGAAGCGAGGTGCCCGCCGTAGTTACTCGTGGTACCCGCGGGTTACTCTGCGGTATTATGGAGGATGAAGCGAGGTGCCCACCGTGGTTACTCGTGGTACCCGCGGGTTACTCTGCGGTATTATGTAGGATGAAGCGAGGTGCCCACCGTGGTTACTCTGCGGTATGGAGGATGAAGCGAGGTGCCCGCCGTGGTTACTCGTGGTACCCGCGGGTTACTCCTCTGTTGTTTTATGGAGGATGAAGCGAGGTGCCCGCCGTAGTTACTCGTGGTACTCGCGGGTTACTCCTCTGTTGTTTTATGGAGGATTAAGCGTGGTGGCCACCGTAGTTACTCGTGGTACCCGCGGGTTACTCTGCGGTATTATGGAGGATTAAGCGTGGTGCCCGCCGTAGTTACTCGTGGTACCCGCGGGTTACTCTGTGGTATTATGGAGGATTAAGCGAGGTGCCCGCCGTAGTTACTCGTGGTACCCGCGGGTTACTCTGCGGTACTATGGAGGATGAAGCGAGGTGCCCGCCGTAGTTACTCGTGGTACCCGCGGGTTACTCCTCTGTAGTATTATGGAGGATGAAGCGAGGTGCCCGCCGTAGTAACTCGTGGCACCCGCGGGTTACTTCTCTGTTGTTTTATGGAGGATTAAGCGTGGTGCCCGCCGTAGTCACTCGTGGTACCCGCGGGTTACTCTGCGGTATTATGGAGGATGAAGCGAGGTGCCCGCCGTAGTTACTCGTGGTACCCGCTGGTTACTCTGCAGTATTATGGAGGATGAAGCGAGGTGCCCGCCGTAGTTACTCGTGGTACCCGCGGGTTACTCCTTTGTAGTATTATGGAGGATGAAGCGAGGTGCCCGCCGTAGTTACTCGTGGTACCCGCTGGTTACTCTGCAGTATTATGGAGGATGAAGCGAGGTGCCCGCCGTAGTTACTCGTGGTACCCGCGGGTTACTCTGTAGTATTATGGAGGATGAAGCGAGGTGTCCGCCGTAGTTACTCGTGGTACCCGCGGGTTACTCTGCGGTATTATGGAGGATGAAGCGAGGTGCCCGCCGTAGTTACTTGTGGTACCCGCGGGTTACTCTGTAGTATTATGGAGGATGAAGCGAGGTGCCCGCCATAGTTACTCGTGGTACCCGCTGGTTACTCTGCAGTATTATGGAGGATGAAGCGAGGTGCCCGCCGTAGTTACTCGTGGTACCCGCGGGTTACTCTGCGGTATTATGGAGGATGAAGCGAGGTGCCCGCCGTAGTTACTCGTGGTACCCGCGGGTTACTCTGTAGTATTATGGAGGATGAAGCGAGGTGCCCGCCGTAGTTACTCGTGGTACCCGCGGGTTACTCTGCGGTATTATGGAGGATGAAGCGAGGTGCCCGCCGTAGTTACTCGTGGTACCCGCGGGTTACTCCTCTGTAGTATTATGGAGGATGAAGCGAGGTGTCCGCCGTAGTTTCTCGTGGTACCCGCGGGTTACTCTGCGGTATTATGGAGGATGAAGCGAGGTGCCCGCCGTGGTTACTCGTGGTACCCGCGGGTTACTCCTCTGTAGTATTATGGAGGATGAAGCGAGGTGCCCGCCGTAGTTACTCGTGGTACCCGCGGGTTACTCTGCGGTATTATGGAGGATGAAGCGAGGTGGTCGCCGTGGTTACTCGTGGTACCCGCGGGTTACTCCTCTGCGGTATTATGGAGGATGAAGCGAGGTGCCCGCCGTAGTTACTCGTGGTACCCGCGGGTTACTCTGCGGTATTATGGAGGATGAAGCGAGGTGTCCGCCGTAGTTTCTCGTGGTACCCGCGGGTTACTCCTCTGCGGTATTATGGAGGATGAAGCGAGGTGCCCGCCGTAGTTACTCGTGGTACCCGCGGGTTACTCTGCGGTATTATGGAGGATGAAGCGAGGTGGCCGCCGTGGTTACTCGTGGTACCCGTTGTCGTCTTCTCTCTCTCTTTTCTCTCGGCAGTCTCTTTTCCGCCTGGTTCTTTCTATGGTTTCATGGCTGTGGTCTCTTTTCAGGTGTTCTCGTGGCTCTCGGACACTCTCGCCCTGATAAATTCCCCAGCAGCCTTGACACTGGGAATGGTGAGTAAGAGCGTAAATATTTGTGGGGAGGAATAACTGCAGGAGGGGGTGTGAGATGAGCCCTTTAGTCCAGGGGACTCCGGGGGATTGCTGAGAATTGGGGGAGATGCCCCGTCTCGCTGCCGCGTCACCGTCTTCTGCCGTCTCGCAGGGTTTCCCAGCACAGAGCTCTCGGCCGTGGTCAGTAACGCCATCCTGTCGGCGTATCACGGAAGCCTTCTGAGCGTCAGTCTGGGCTCCCCGACGCCCTCCGCGGAGCGCTCTCCCCCCACCTCCAACGACGCTCTGCTTTTCCACGAGAAGTGCGGGACTCTCATCAAGCTCAGCAACGGAAACAAGACGGCCGAAAGGAGGAGACCGCTTGACGAGTTCAACAATGGGGTGGTAATGACCAACCGGCCGCTGCGGGACTGCGAGATGTTTGAGGTGAGGAGGGAAGGGACTGCCAGATGTTTGAGGAGAGAAGGGACTGCGAGACGTTTGAGGGGAGGAGAGAAGGGACTGCGAGACGTTTGAGGGGAGGGGAGAAGGGACTGTCAGATGGTTGAGGGGAGGCGAGAAGGGACTGCCAGACGTTTGAGGTGAGGAGAAAAGGGACTGCGAGATGTTTGAGGGGAGAAGGGACTACCAGATGGTTGAGGGGAGGCGAGAAGGGACTGCCAGATGGTTGAGGGGAGGCGAGAAGGGACTGCGAGATGTTTAAGGTGAGGAGAGAAGGGACTGCGAGACGTTTGAGGTGAGGAGAGAAGGGACTGCGAGACGTTTGAGGAGAGAAGGGACTGCGAGACTTTTGAGGAGAGAAGGGACTGCGAGACGTTTGAGGAGAGAAGGGACTGCGAGACGTTTGAGGAGAGAAGGGACTGCGAGACGTTTGAGGAGAGAAGGGACTGCGAGACGTTTGAGGGGAGAAGGGACTGCGAGACGTTTGAGGGGAGAAGGGACTGCGAGACGTTTGAGGGGAGAAGGGACTGCGAGACGTTTGAGGGGAGAAGGGACTGCGAGACGTTTGAGGGGAGAAGGGACTGCGAGACGTTTGAGGGGAGAAGGGACTGCGAGACGTTTGAGGGGAGAAGGGACTGCGAGACGTTTGAGGGGAGAAGGGACTGCGAGACGTTTGAGGGGAGAAGGGACTGCGAGACGTTTGAGGGGAGAAGGGACTGCGAGACGTTTGAGGGGAGAAGGGACTGCGAGACGTTTGAGGGGAGAAGGGACTGCGAGACGTTTGAGGGGAGAAGGGACTGCGAGACGTTTGAGGGGAGAAGGGAATGCGAGACGTTTGAGGGGAGAACGGACTGCGAGACGTTTGAGGGGAGAACGGACTGCGAGACGTTTGAGGGGAGAAGGGACTGCGAGACGTTTGAGGGGAGGAGAGAAGGGACTGCCAGACGTTTGAGGGGAGAAGGGACTGCCAGACGTTTGAGGGGAGAAGGGACTGCCAGACGTTTGAGGGGAGGAGAGAAGGGACTGCCAGACGTTTGAGGGGAGGAGAGAAGGGACTGCCAGACGTTTGAGGGGAGGAGAGAAGGGACTGCCAGACGTTTGAGGGGAGGAGAGAAGGGACTGCCAGACGTTTGAGGGGAGGAGAGAAGGGACTGCCAGACGTTTGAGGGGAGGAGAGAAGGGACTGCCAGACGTTTGAGGGGAGGAGAGAAGGGACTGCCAGACGTTTGAGGGGAGGAGAGAAGGGACTGCCAGACGTTTGAGGGGAGGAGAGAAGGGACTGCCAGACGTTTGAGGGGAGGAGAGAAGGGACTGCCAGACGTTTGAGGGGAGGAGAGAAGGGACTGCCAGACGTTTGAGGGGAGGAGAGAAGGGACTGCCAGACGTTTGAGGGGAGGAGAGAAGGGACTGCCAGACGTTTGGGGGGAGGGGAGAAGGGACTGCCAGAACTTTGGGGGGAGGGGAGAAGGGACTGCCAGACGTTTGGGGGGAGGAGAGAAGGGACTGCCAGACGTTTGAGGGGAGGAGAGAAGGGACTGCCAGACGTTTGAGGGGAGGAGAGAAGGGACTGCCAGACGTTTGAGGGGAGGAGAGAAGGGACTGCCAGACGTTTGAGGGGAGGAGAGAAGGGACTGCCAGACGTTTGAGGGGAGGAGAGAAGGGACTGCCAGACGTTTGAGGGGAGGAGAGAAGGGACTGCCAGACGTTTGAGGGGAGGAGAGAAGGGACTGCCAGACGTTTGAGGGGAGGAGAGAAGGGACTGCCAGACGTTTGAGGGGAGGAGAGAAGGGACTGCCAGACGTTTGAGGGGAGGAGAGAAGGGACTGCCAGACGTTTGAGGGGAGGAGAGAAGGGACTGCCAGACGTTTGAGGGGAGGAGAGAAGGGACTGCCAGACGTTTGAGGGGAGGAGAGAAGGGACTGCCAGACGTTTGAGGGGAGGAGAGAAGGGACTGCCAGACGTTTGGGGGGAGGAGAGAAGGGACTGCCAGACGTTTGGGGGGAGGGGAGAAGGGACTGCCAGACGTTTGGGGGGAGGGGAGAAGGGACTGCCAGACGTTTGGGGGGAGGGGAGAAGGGACTGCCAGACGTTTGGGGGGAGGGGAGGGGAGAAGGGACTGCCGGATGTTGGAGGGGAGGGGAGAAGGGACTGCCGGACGTTGGAGGGGAGAAGGGACTGCCGGATGTTTGAGGGGAGGGGAGAAGGGACTGCCAGACGTTTGGGGGGGAGGGGAGATGGGACTGCCAGACGTTTGGGGGGAGGGGAGGGGAGAAGGGACTGCCGGATGTTTGAGGGGAGGGGAGAAGGGACTGCCAGACGTTTGGGGGGAGGGGAGATGGGACTGCCAGACGCTTGGGGGGAGGGGAGGGGAGAAGGGACTGCCGGATGTTTGAGGGGAGAAGGGACTGCCGGATGTTTGAGGGGAGAAGGGACTGCCGGATGTTTGAGGGGAGAAGGGACTGCCAGACGTTTGGGGGGAGGGGAGAAGGGACTGGCAGACGTTTGGGGGGAGGGGAGAAGGGACTGGCAGACGTTTGGGGGGAGGGGAGAAGGGACTGCCAGACGTTTGAGGGGAGGAGAGACGGCGCGCAAGGGACTGCGAGACAGCGGTTGAGAGGTTACTCGAGAGGGGATGGTCAGCGGGTGATGGGTGGTTACTAGGGGTTGGTGAAGGGAGGTTACTCACGGAGGGGAGGGTCAGCGGGTGAGGGGAGGTTACTTGCAGAGGGGTGAGTCAGCAGTTGGGATGAGGTTACTCGTGGAGGTGAGGGGAGGTTTTGATTTTTGTCTCCGTCCCCTTTCAGATCCGGATCGATAAGCTGGTGGATAAGTGGTCGGGGTCCATAGAGATTGGAGTCACCACCCACAACCCCAACAGCCTGGAATACCCCGCCACCATGACCAACCTGCGCTCAGGTCGGGGCAAAACACGCCGCCCCACCCCCTAAATCTGCCCCTGCCGGGTCACCCCAACCTCTCCCCCTAACCTCTCCCCCTAAATCTGCCCTCTGCCGGGGCACCCCGACCTCTCCCCCTAAATCTGCCCTCTGCCGGGGCACCCCGACCTCTCCCCCTAAATCTGCCCTCTGCCGGGGCACCCCGACCTCTCCCTTTAAATCTGCCCTCTGCAGGACTCTTGCCCGGAGCCGCTAATCCCCCCCCCCCGGTGTAATTGTTCAGGTTATTCCACCCCGTTCTGCCTCTGAGTGATGTCGCCCTGTTGCCCCCCAGGTACGATTATGATGAGCGGCTGCGGGATTTTGACTAACGGGAAGGGGACGCGCCGCGAGTACTGCGAGTTCAGCCTGGATGAGTTACAGGTGAGGAGCGCCCGTCAGAAATCACCACGTGGGCTGGGCCTGCAACCCCCAGGGCAACTGCTCCCTTTGCTAGTGGTAACTGTGCTGTTTCCATAGAAACAAAGACTTTGTTGGCAGGTGCGGTCTATCCCATGCATGTTTAATACCCTCGCTGTATTACCCTCTACCACCTCTGCTGGGAGGCTGTTCCACTTATCTTCCACCGTGGGGTGCGCTGTGTGGGTCTCGACACTGTAGTAGTTGCATTACCGCCCCTGCCTGTGGCGGAGGAGCAGGTAACATCTGCCTTATCCGTGTCTCCAACTCTTCCCAACTCCAGGAGGGCGACCACATCGGCCTGACCCGGAAATCCAGCGGGGCGCTGCACTTCTACATCAACGGCATGGACCAGGGTGATTATACGTTATACATTATACAGGGGGCCGGTCACCCATCTATACATTATACAGGGGGACGGTCACCGATCTATACATTATACAGGGGGCCGGTCACCGATCTATACATTATACAGGGGGCCGGTCACCGATCTATACATTATACAGGGCCGGTCACCCTTCTATACATTATACAGGGGCCGGCTTGATGATTTATATATTATACAGGGGGCTGGCTCGACGATTTATACATTATACAGGGGGCCGGTCACCGATTATACATTATACAGGGGCCGGTCACCGATTTCTCTATACATTATACAGGGGCCAGCCTCTGTATAACGTATAAGTTTTTCCTCCCCTGAGATGTTGTTGTGTTTGTCCTCCAGGTGTGGCCTCCGCTCAGACTCCCCCCGTGGTTTATGGCGTGGTTGATCTGTACGGTATGGCCGTGAAGGTCACCATCGTCCACAACCATAACCACGCCGACCGCCTCCGACGGAACAACGCCATCCTGCGTGCCCGCTCCCCCGACGCTGGGCGGCGGAACTCGTCTCCTGAACCCGGGCAGCTGCTTTTCCATCCAAACTGCGGCCAGAAAGCATCAATTACCAACGGGGGGCCACACGGCTCTCCGGCCTCAGTATGTACCCCGCGCGTGCCGTGTACAGCGCGGACAATAGTATTTATTGTTATATATCATACTCCGTGGCGCTGTACAATGTGTTATTTATATATCGCCGTCATACTCCGCGGCGCTGTACAATGTGTTATTTATATATCGCCGTCATACTCCGCGGCGCTGTACAATGTGTGTTGTTATTATTTATATATCGCTGTCATACTCCGCGGCGCTGTACAATGTGTTGATTTATAAAGAGGCGGTGGGAGTCCAGGAGGTGTGGTTGAGAGAGCAGGAGGCGTCGGCCAAGCTTTCTTGTGGGCTGCATTTATTTCCCCCCCCCTGGAGTCCCGCCCCTTTCACCTCTCGAGAGCCAATAACTAGATGTGGGTGTGGAATACTGACACAAGTTGGCTCCTACTTAGGGTATAGCCCCTCCCAGCCAGCTAGCTCCTCCTTTTGGTATATCCACTTCAGCCTGCTCCTCCTTCCTAGGGTGTAACCCTGTCAGCTGGCATCTTCTCCCTATAGTAATACTCTGCCCAGCCAACTGGCTACTCCTCCCATCATATATTGCCCTGCCCAGCCAGCTGCCGCCTCCTCCCTGTACACCGCCCGTTGTGCTGGCTCCTCCCCTGGGTATAGCTTTTCTCGCTGGCTCCTCCTCCCTAGGATATAGCCCTGCCCAGCCAGCTGCCGCCTCCTTCCTGTACACCGCCCGTTGTGCTGGCTCCTCCCCTGGGTAGAGGCTTTCCGGCTGGCTCCTCCTCCCATGATATTTCGCCCTGCCCAGCCAGCTGCCGCCTCCTCCCTATACACCGCCCGTTGTGCTGGCTCCTCCCCTGGGTAGAGCCCTTCCGCTTGGATCCTCCTCCCTGGGGTTTAACCCCCTTACTGCCAGATACAGACTGTGTCCGTGGTTAATGTGCTGGGCACACACGTGTTCGGTTCTCCGTGTGGCTCCTCTTTTGATTGGCTCGAGTCCTCGTTGTGATGGAAATCTCTTGTGATTAGCGCCACGGACGACTTCAACCACGGGGTGGTCCTCAGCAATCGGCCCCTGCACAATAATGAAGTGTTCCAGGTCCGGATCGACAAGATGGTGGACAAGTGGGCGGGATCTATCGAGATTGGAGTCACCACCCATAACCCAGCGTACTTACAGCTGCCGTCCACCATGACCAACCTGCGCTCCGGTGAGTCCACGCCGCGGCCCTGTGAGGAGCCTCTTCCATGGCTTCTTCGTAATCCCTTTTCCCCCTCGCTGTCGGCAGGAACCTGGATGATGACTGGAAACGGGGTCATGCACAACGGGACCACCATTCTGGACGAGTACGGCCACAACCTCGACCGGCTTAAGGTGCGGCTGTGGGGTGACCAGTGTGTTAATCGGGGAGTGGCGTGTTACACGCGTGTCCGCTGATCTCTGGGTCCATTCTCTCCAGGCGGGGGACACGGTCGGGGTGGTGCGGCGGGATGACGGGACGCTGAATTTCTTTGTGAATGGTGTGGCGCAGGGCGTGGCGGCGTGGAACGTGCCCCCCAACGTGTTTGCCGTGGTGGATCTGTACGGACAGGCCGCTCAGGCCACCATAGTAGATGAGGCAGGTGAGTGTCTCTCGCGATTAGGGCCCCAAGCCCCTCTGTGAAGCGCGCGGCTCTCCTGAATGGCGCTCTCCGTGGTCTCTTCAGACAGTCTTCCTCTCCCCGCCGACGAGGACGAGGCTCTGAGTCCGGGGACACCCTGCGCGCTGCAGTCTCTCTCCGACCTCCGCTTCCATCACCTGCACGGCAGCAACGCTCTGATCACCAACGGCGGCCGCACGGCTCTGAGGAACAATTCCCGCAGCGAGTTCAACGACGCCATCGTCATGTCGAACCGGTGAGCCGTCGTCACGTGTCGGGGGAGGGGCCTGGGTGTTGGCTGAATTAATGGTCGAATTCTCCTCAGAAAGAGTTTTCATTTATTTAGATCATGCGCAGAATCGAGACAAGGCACACAACACACATACATCGCAGCGTTGTCTGATTACACGTTTGGATTACATGGTTACTTTTCAAGCAGGTTACGCCTCTTAAGCTGCATAATTAAGAATGGCCTAGACTTGACCCTTTGCACATATATATAGAATAACAGAGTAGGCGTGTTGGCGGGAACTCGTGCATATATCATAGACTAGACATTCCCTGCTTTCTTATGTCTTTGTCAGCAATAATATTTACGATAACACAAGCATTTTTCTAACACTGGGTTTAGTGCGGCAGGAGCAGGGTGTTGGGGTTTAGCGCAGCAGGGGCTGGAGCGGGGCGTCAGGGTTGAGTGCGGCAGGGGCTGGAGCGGGGCGTCTGGGTTTAGCGCGGCAGGGGCTGGAGCGGGACGTCTGGGTTTAGAGCGGCAGGGGCTGGAGCGGGGCGTCTGGGTTTAGCGCGGCAGGGGCTGGAGCGGGTGTCGGGTTTAGCATGGCAGGAGCAGGGCGTCGGGGTTTAGCGTAGCAGGGGCTGGAGCGGGGCATCCAGGTTTAGCCCGGCAGGGGCTGATGTGGGTACAGGCTCCAGTTAGGGTCGTTACATTCTCGTGTCCCTTTGTCTCTCTGTCAGGCCTCTGAGAGACGGGGAGCTGTTTGAGATCGTCATACAGAAGATGGTGGACCGTTGGTCGGGCTCTATAGAGGCCGGTGAGGATTTGGGGGGCAAAGCTAGGGGCCACAACACCCCGATCCCACTGCCTTTCGTAGCCCTGTTCAGCTCTGCCTCTCTCTCTCTCTCTCCCTCATTGCGCTCCCTCTCTCTCTCCCTCATTGCGCTCCCTCTCTCTCTCTCCCTCATTGCGCTCCCTCTCTCTCTCCCTCCCTCATTGCGCTCCATCTCTCCCTCTCTCCCTCTCTCTCTCTCTCATTGCGTTCCTTCTCTCTCTCCCTCATTGCGCACCTTCTCTCTCTCTCTCTCATTGCGCCCCCTTTCTCTCTCATTGCGCTCCCTCTCTCTCTCTCTCCCTCATTGCGCTCCCTCTCTCTCTCTCTCTCTCTCTCCCTCATTGCGCTCCCTCTCTCTCTCTCTCTCTCTCTCTCTCCCCCTCATTGCG
The DNA here is from genome assembly GCF_027358695.1 of Spea bombifrons. Taxonomy (NCBI): domain Eukaryota; kingdom Metazoa; phylum Chordata; class Amphibia; order Anura; family Pelobatidae; genus Spea; species Spea bombifrons. The sequence goes on along the minus strand of NC_071090.1, from coordinate 112,998,565 downwards.
CTCCCTCTCTCTCTCTCCCTCATTGCGCTCCCTCTCTCTCTCTCCCTCATTGCGCTCCCTCTCTCTCTCTCCCTCATTGCGCTCCCTCTCTCTCTCTCTCCCTCATTGCGCTCCCTCTCTCTCTCTCTCTCCCTCATTGCGCTCCCTCTCTCTCTCTCTCTCCCTCATTGTGCTCCCTCTCTCTCTCCCTCATTGCGCTCCCTCTCTCTCCCTCATTGCTCTCTCTCTCTCCCTCCCCCTCTCTCTCTCCCTCTCTCTCCCTCATTGCGCTCCCTCTCCCTCACTGTGCTTTCTCTCCCTCATTGCGCTCCCTCATTGCTCTCCCTCTCTCAGGAGTCACGGCCATCCGCCCCGAGGACCTGGAGTTTCCAAACACCATGACGGACATTGATTATGACACGTGGATGCTGAGGTAAGAGGGCTGCGCGGTTGTCCCTCGTGGTTCAGAAGCTGCCCCTTTTGGGGTTATTCTTGGATGGCAATTGAAATGGAATCTGTATAGATGGTGGTCCGCACCCACTCGGCGTTATGGTGGGTTCCGTGGGATCTCTCTGTGTCTAGCTGTCTCTTTAGTGGGCTTCAGTAGAGCTCATCCTGCGGGGGGGCTGTCTCTTTAGTGGGCTCCAGGAGAGCTCGTCCTGCGGGGGGCTGTCTCTTTAGTGGGCTCCAGGAGAGCTTGTCCTGCGGGGGGCTGTCTCTTTAGTGGGCTCCAGGAGAGCTTGTCCTGCGTGACGCTCTCTCTCTCGGGGTTCCCCGCGTGACGCTCTCTCTCTCGGGGTTCCCCGCGTGACGCTCTCTCTCTCTCGGTTCCCCACGTGACGCTCTCTCTCGGGGTTCCCCGCGTGACGCTCTCTCTCTCTCGGGGTGCCCCGCGTGACGCTCTCTCTCTCTCGGGGTGCCCCGCGTGGCTCTCTCTCGGGGTGCCCCGCGTGGCTCTCTTGGGGTGCCCCGCGTGGCTCTCTCTCTCTCGGGGTGCCCCGCGTGGCTCTCTCTCGGGGTGCCCCGCGTGGCTCTCTCTCGGGGTGCCCCGCGTGGCTCTCTTGGGGTGCCCCGCGTGGCTCTCTCTCTCTCTCGGGGTGCCCCGCGTGGCTCTCTCTCTCGGGGTGCCGCGCGTGACGCTCTCTCTCTCGGGGTGCCGCGCGTGACGCTCTCTCTCTCTCGGGGTGCCGCGCGTGACGCTCTCTCTCTCTCGGGGTGCCGCGCGTGACGCTCTCTCTCTCTCGGGGTGCCGCGCGTGATGCTCTCTCTCTCTCGGGGTGCCGCGCGTGACGCTCTCTCTCTCTCGGGGTGCCGCGCGTGACGCTCTCTCTCTCTCTCGGGGTGCCGCGCGTGACGCTCTCTCTCTCTCTCTCGGGGTGCCGCGCGTGACGCTCTCTCTCTCTCGGGGTGCCGCGCGTGACGCTCTCTCTCTCTCGGGGTGCCGCGCGTGACGCTCTCTCTCTCTCGGGGTGCCGCGCGTGACGCTCTCTCTCTCTCGGGGTGCCGCGCGTGACGCTCTCTCTCTCTCGGGGTGCCGCGCGTGACGCTCTCTCTCTCTCGGGGTGCCGCGCGTGACGCTCTCTCTCTCTCGGGGTGCCGCGCGTGACGCTCTCTCTCTCTCGGGGTGCCGCGCGTGACGCTCTCTCTCTCTCGGGGTGCCGCGCGTGACGCTCTCTCTCTCTCGGGGTGCCGCGCGTGACGCTCTCTCTCTCTCGGGGTGCCGCGCGTGACGCTCTCTCTCGGGGTGCCGCGCGTGACGCTCTCTCTCTCGGGGTGCCGCGCGTGACGCTCTCTCTCTCTCTCGGGGTGCCGCGCGTGACGCTCTCTCTCTCTCTCGGGGTGCCGCGCGTGACGCTCTCTCTCTCTCTCGGGGTGCCGCGCGTGACGCTCTCTCTCTCTCGGGGTGCCGCGCGTGACGCTCTCTCTCTCTCGGGGTGCCGCGCGTGACGCTCTCTCTCTCTCTCGGGGTGCCGCGCGTGACGCTCTCTCTCTCTCTCGGGGTGCCGCGCGTGACGCTCTCTCTCTCTCGGGGTGCCGCGCGTGACGCTCTCTCTCTCTCGGGGTGCCCCGCGTGACGCTCTCTCTCTCTCGGGGTGCCCCGCGTGACGCTCTCTCTCTCTCGGGGTGCCCCGCGTGACGCTCTCTCTCTCTCTCGGGGTGCCCCGCGTGACGCTCTCTCTCTCTCGGGGTGCCCCGCGTGACGCTCTCTCTCTCTCGGGGTGCCCCGCGTGACGCTCTCTCTCTCTCGGGGTGCCCCGCGTGACGCTCTCTCTCTCTCGGGGTGCCCCGCGTGACGCTCTCTCTCTCTCGGGGTGCCCCGCGTGACGCTCTCTCTCTCTCTCTCTCTCTCTCTCTCTCTCGGGGTGCCCCGCGTGACGCTCTCTCTCTCTCTCTCTCTCTCTCTCTCTCGGGGTGCCCCGCGTGACGCTCTCTCTCTCTCTCTCTCTCTCTCTCTCGGGGTGCCCCGCGTGACGCTCTCTCTCTCTCTCTCTCTCTCTCGGGGTGCCCCGCGTGACGCTCTCTCTCTCTCTCTCTCTCTCTCGGGGTGCCCCGCGTGACGCTCTCTCTCTCTCTCGGGGTGCCCCGCGTGACTTTCTCTCGGGGTGCCCCACGTGACTCTCTCTCTCTCTCTCTCTCTCTCTCGGTGCCCCGCGTGACTCTCTCTCTCTCTCTCTCTCTCTCGGTGCCCCGCGTGACTCTCTCTCTCTCTCTTGGGGTGCCCCGCGTGACGCTCTCTCTCTCCCGGCAGCGGCACGGCGATCATGCAGGATGGGAACACGCTGCGGAATAACTACGGCTGCGACCTGGACTCCCTGGGCAGCGGATCCAGGATCGGGATGATGAAGACCGCCAGGGGGGATCTGCATTACTACATCAACGGGGAGGATCAGGGGGTGGCCTGCACGGGGCTGCCTCCCGGCAGAGGTGTGCGGGGGGGCCGGTGTGTGCGGGTGGGGGGATAGCGGGGGCCGGCGGGCCGTCTCTCACGCGCGTCTCGCGTCTCTCCCCAGATATATACGCCGTGATAGACCTCTATGGCCAGTGTGTCCAGGTCTCCGTGACGGGGGGCAGCGGTCTGATAGATAACAGCCTGTCCGTGAGCCACGTGACCGACAAGTCCTTCCCCACCCCGTCCCCAGGTCAGTATAGTCGGTGCTGCTGTACATCGTCCCCGGTGTCTCCTGTCCTCCGCATTCCTGGCCGTACGTGAAATAATCCCGTGTTATAATACATACATGTATCATGTGGGGCCGGTGAGATCTGCCCCCCCCCGCCCCGTATTACCGGCGGCTCATTTCCTTTTCGCCCTCTCTCGCCCAGTCCCCGGCGTGTCTCACAGGTTCCATGCCGTCTGCGGGAAGAACGTGTCCATTGTGTGTGACGGGACGCGGGCCGAGCGCAGCGCCGGGTACACCGATGGAGTCGTGTTCAGCAGCAGTGAACTCCTCGCCAACGAGACGTTTGAGGTGAGTCCGTAGTGTGGTCTCCTCCTGTCAGCGCCTGCCCCCCCGAGAGTGTCGCTAACACTGTCAGCCCCTGGGGCCCCCCTCGAGGGCATCGCTAACACTGTCAGCCCCTGGGCCCCCCGAGAGCGTCGCTAACACTGTCAGCCCCTGTCCCGGTCCCCCGAGAGTGTCGCTAACACTGTCAGCCCCCGGGGCCCAATGAGAGCGTCGCTAACACTGTCAGCCCCCGGGGCCCAATGAGAGCGTCGCTAACACTGTCAGCCCCCGGGGCCCAATGAGAGCGTCGCTAACACTGTCAGCCCCCGGGGCCCAATGAGAGCGTCGCTAACACTGTCAGCCCCTGTCCCGGCCCCCCGAGAGCGTCGCTAACACCGTCAGCCCCTGTCCCGCCCCCCCGAGAGCGTCGCTAACACTGTCAGCCCTTGGGGCCCAACGAGAGCGTCTATAACAACATCAGCCCCTGTCCCGGCCCCCCGAGAGCGTCGCAAACACTGTCAGCCCCTGGCCCTCCCCATGAGAGCGTTGCTAACACTGTCAGCCCCTGGGCCCCCGGAGATCGTCACTGCCGTCACTGGTTTGCGTGGCTGTCCCGTGGCTGGGAGACTGCTAGTGGCCCCAGAGAGCGTCACCTGTCTGCTACTTGCCGTGTCGCTTGCCCAGGTCAGAGTGGAGCGAGTAGACCCCGAGTGGTCCGGATCCTGTCACATCGGAGCCACGTCGCTCCCCCCTCACGACGCTCCATTTCTGGGCAGCGGGCTTCCGGCTCGGGCCCTCGACCTGCGTTCCCGGGTCACGTGGTTGGTGTCGGGTTCAGAGGTCACGAGGAACGGGCAGCGTCTTCGGGAGAATTATTGCAGCAACTTAGAAAGGATTCAGGTAAGAGAAATGGAGGGGCTGCCGGGGGTCTCGGTCGTGGCCCCGGGGCCCCTGTGACTTTATTCTTGTCTGTCTGTGCCCAGGTTGGCAGCAGGTTGGGTGTTCGCCGTGACAGCGATGACACGCTACATATCCTGATAAACGGAGAGGACATGGGGCCGGCGGCTTGTGGGATCCCCAAGGTGAGACTCCTCGCCGGCACGGGGCGTCTGGTCACGGGACGGGTTGTGGCGTGCCGTCTGGTCACGGGACGGGTTGTGGCGTGCCGTCTGGTCACGGGACGGGTTGTGGCGTGCCGTCTGGTCACGGGACGGGTTGTGGCGTGGCACCTATATCTGTACATTCTCTGTCTTCAGGCTGTATACGCTGTGCTGGATTTGCACGGCTTCGTCACCGCGGTCTCCGTGGTCAGCTCCTCCGTGCTCGAGGAATCCGACGCCACCAAACCGCCATCCGTGACCTCGGAGAGCGAGGAGGAAGAGGAGGCAGCCTGTCCCGTAAGCAACCACCGCAACGAGTCCTGCCCCCCCCGGTGGGGTCTGCTCCTCCCCCTGCGGTGTGATGCGGGCGCCTGCCCCTCCCCCTGCCGGTGATTTGAGGGTGTGGTTATGTTCTCTGCGCAGGGTGATGTCCAGTCGCACTCCGTACACTTCATGGCGAATCACGGGAAGAACATCCTCCTGTCACGCGGGAATCGCACCGCCACGCGGGTGTCCAGCTACAACCAGGGGATCGTCGTGCTGACTCCGCCCCTTCCCCGCCTCTCCCTCTTCCAGGTTTGTTTCTCCCCTCAACCGGGTCAGGATTGGTCAGCGGTCTGTGTGCCCTAATCCAAACCCCCTCCCTCCCCGGCGCTGTCTGTGTGCCGTGACCCCCCCCCCCCCCGCAGCTGTCTGTACTGGTTTAACCTCTTGTTTGCCATCCCCAGGTGAGAATCGATCAGCTGTCCCCCCGCTGGACGTCGTCTCTGTCGCTCGGGGTTATCGGGGCTTCGCCAGAAAGACTGAACTTCCCTGCGACGGCAGCGGCCATAAAACGGAACGCGTGGCTCTTCCAGCGGAGCGCGGTGCTCTGCAACGGGGCCAAGGTACTCCGCGCAATGGCACAGCCAGAGCGGGGCCCACGGGAGTCTCACGGAGCTCTGCGGCGGGGCCCACGGGAGTTTCACGGAGCTCTGTGGTGGGGCCCACGGGAGTTTCACGGAGCTCTGCGGTGGGGCCAACGGGGAGTCTCACGGAGCTCTGCGGCGGGGCCCACGGGGAGTCTCACGGAGCTCTGCAGCGGGGCCCACGGGAGTCCCACGGAGCTCTGCGGCGGGGGCCCACGGGGAGTCTCACGGAGCTCTGCGGCGGGGGCCCACGGGGAGTCTCACGGAGAGACAGCCCACGTTATTTTACTCTCCCGTCTCTCCCCAGATCCGTGACGGTTATGGGCCGAACCTGGACCTCTGCCCCGAGGGGACGTGTCTGGGGCTCCTGCGGGACTCGGCGGGTGGGCTGCACCTCTATGTGAACGGACTGGATCAGGGGGTCGGCGTCCAGGACCTTCCCGATCCCTGCTACGTGCTGCTGGACCTGTACGGGCAATGTGAGCAGGTGAGACCCCCTGGTAACCGGACGTGACACGAGCCCCCCCCCCGGTAACCCGAGCTCCAGATCCCCCGGTAACCAGACAGTGAACCCCCCCCGGTAACCGGACGGTGACCCGAGCCACCAGTCTCCCTTTCTCTCCATTCTTTTTCCTAGTATAGTGGCTGGACGTATGGCAGGACGTATGGGTTGTTCTTTCCCCTCAGGACAAGATTCTGAAAGACCAATCAAAAGTAAACTCCTCCCCTCTTACCCATAAAAGCCGGCAAACTGGTCGAGTCCTCAGTTCTTTCTTGTCCCTCGTAGGGTGAACAGCTTCGTGGATTCTTCTGCTGGTGCGGCACACGGGTTGTTGCCGGGGGGGGGGGAGTGTTTGGCTGCGGTATAAACTTCCCGGGTGGAAGTTCCGTGCTGCGCGCCTCGTAACTGGCTTACAGAGGCAGCGTTCACTCAATCCTTTTTGGTTACGGAGGAGGAGCATGCGCAGCTGTGTGGAAAGCACGCCCGGGTGGCTATTAGTTCCACTGTGATCCTGTAGCGCGATCTTAGCATGCGCGGGACAGATCATTTTTATGGCCCCAGTTCTGATGATTTGGCAGCCTATTTTAAGCTGTAACCACAAGAGTCCACACGGTTGTCTTGCATTGGATTTAATTTGGGTTTTATCTACTAAACATGTTGAACCCTTCATCTCCAGAAACAGACAAACCTGCTCCTCCTGCTAAATAGCTGCTTCTAAAGCTAGACACGTAGCCTGCGCAGAGTGTAATACGCCGCTCCTGGACGGCTACAGAAAAGACTTGCCAACAGTGCGCTGCGGACATCATGGCAAAAGAAAAGCAAAAAGACACGCAGTCATTCTTATGCTGTTCCAAGATGATTTATCCCAGACCTTTCAGCGTTTAAAAGGCGGCATCGTCTGACCGTTCCTCGGGGGATTCAGCTTTCCACCTCAAGAAATTGGCAAGTTTATTAAAGAGGTTAACTGCGTTCTTCGGTTCCAACCGAGAGCAACAAAGAAGGGTCTCCCCTATTCCTCCCAAATGAGTGGAATTGATGCAGAGGGAGTGCAATAACCCCGGCAATCGAGCTTTTATTTCTAAGCGCTTTAAACAATTATTCACGTTTCAGGAAGATATTAAATGGGAAGAGCTTCCAAAGGTAGAGGCGCAAGTTGCGCAGTTATCTAAGTAAACTGTGCTTCCTACACGTGAGATAGCGGGACTCAGAGACGCTGCGGAGGAGAGAGCCCAAGCAGCCGTTAGGAGAATGGTTCAGAGTAAAGCACCCCGCGTCCCGTCACACACAATAGACACGTTCTTCCTGTTATCAAGCCCTGTTGATATAGAAAATGGAAGATTACTTTCTGGCCAGACGGGCCGTATGGTTAAGATCTTGGAAGGCGGATACAGCCTCTAAAGCAGCCTTCTGTGACCTGCTGTTTGAACAGGGGAAGGCTTTTTTGGTTCGCCATTGGAAGGCAAGAGAGCAGGGGTCGCCTGCAACACTTTCAGAAAGCATGGTTTCAGTCTACAGAAAACACATGGATTACTGAGAGGTCTAGACAAATAGTTTTTGTAGGCTACAAGATCAGGTTTTTCACTCTTCCTCGCGACCACTTCCTGTGTTCCTCTTATCTTACAAAAAGTAAGAACAAAGTTTTGTCGGCAGCAGTGTTGAAGTTGTTAGTGAAAGAGGTCATCGAACAAGTGCCCTCGGAACAGCAATGGAGAGGAGTGTATTCTCGAATTTTTTTCATCGTTGTATCGCTTATCAACATTTCAGAATGGAAGCCATTATATCCGTTTCCCACATCATCCGAGAAGGAGATTTCATGGTCACTATAGACCTAAAAGATGCGTATCTACATGTCCCTATGGCAGGAAGTTCCAGAAGTAGATCTCATGGCTACAAGACAAAACAGAAAACCCCTCTTTTTGCATTTCTCTACAAAATAGACTATTCTCATTTTCTAGACGGACTAACAGTGATATGGCAAATGGCAAATCAACCTAGCCTATGTGTTTCCACGGTAGCTCTGATCCCGCGTATCCAGAAGATCAAGAAGGACAAAGCCAGGGTGCTTGCAATCCTTCCCTTCTGGCCAAACCGGGGCTGCTTCTCGGACCTGCTCCAGGTGGCGATTTGTTCTTGGGAACTTCCAGTATCTCCAGATCTACTGGGAAACCGCAATGTCCATATACACACCATCCAGATGTTTCGCTTAACGGCATGGATGCTGCAAGGCTAATTCTACAGGAGAAAGGTATTCACGGTGCTATGGCCGGTCGGTTGATAAATTCGGTTAGAAGGTCTACATCAGAAATTTACCTCAGAGCAAGTTTTTGGAATGGTGCCAGGATCAAGAGTTCCATAGCTATCCTCCCTCTATTCCAGTCATCTTGCAGTTTCTCGAGTGGGGGTTCAGTGCAGGTCTCCGGGTGGCTACCCTGAAGGGACAAGTGTCCGCCCTCGGCCACTTCTTGCTTTGGTCTTGGCCTCGGATCCCTTTTATTAGGCGTTTTTTGCAAGGCTATTACTCTACTAAGGCCTCTTTCCAGGTCGTCCGTTCCTCCTTGGGATTTATCTCTAGTTCTTCAAGCTTTGTGTTCTGCGTCATTTGACCCTCTACAGGAGATATTTTTAAAAACTCCTTTCCCTAAAAACTGCATTTTTTTTTTTGGTCACCATCACTTCAGCTAGAAGAGCAGGTGAAATTCTGGCTCTCTCGTCATCCAGTGAGTTCATTGTCTTTCATAAGGATGAAGTAGTTCTGGATCTCCGACAGTCTTTCCTCCCTAAAGTCTTGTCGCGGACTTACATTAACCAGCCTATAGTGTTTACCCACCTTTTTTCCTAATCCTCCTTCTCCAGAAGAGATCATGTGGCACTCTTTGGATGTTGAAAGAGCTCTTCATGTCTGTTTACAACGTACTGCAACAGTTTGTGCGTCAGACCACCTGTTTCTTCAGTTTCATGGGAAATCTGCGGGCCAGGAGGTGTCCAAATCTACTCTGGCTAGATGGCTTGCTGATACTATTCGTTTAGCCTATGTATCCTGTAAAGTGGATGTATCATCTCATATTAACCCCTTAATGACAAAGCGGCAACCTGGTCTTCATGGAATACTTATGTTAGCCATTATAGGCTAGGCCTTTCTGCAGCTTCGGAAGCTGCCTTTGGCCTTCATGTTCTTCTAGCGGTCAATGCCTCTATCCCACCCATGTAAGGGACCTTTCTATATCCCATACGTACTGCCACTATACGCAGGGAAAAAACAATCATTTCTTCCCGTAAATGTTCTTTTTCCTAGTATAGCGGCAGTACGTAGTTCCCTCCCTTATACGTTGGAGTGAGTGGTGTTTCTTGCTATTACTGAGGACTCTACCACTTTGCCGGCTTTTATGGGAAAGAGGGGAGGAGTTTACTTTTGATTGGTCTTTCAGAATCTTGTCCTGAGGGGAAAGAACAACCCATACGTCCTGCCATACGTCCTGCCATACGTCCTGCCATACGTCCTGCCATACGTCCTGCCATACGTCCTGCCATACGTCCTGCCATACGTCCTGCCACTATACTAGGAAAAAGAACCTTTACGGTAAGAAATGATTGTTTTTCACCATTTCCCGCTTCTCTGCCCAATTTTGGTCTCCCTCATTTTCCTCCACGCAGGTTTCCATTGTAACCGGGGAAATACCGGGGGCTTCCTCGGACCCTCATGAGGGGCAGCTTCCTGGGGAGAGAGAGAAGGCGGACATGGTGGATGGTGAGTGGATGAAAATATACATTATCATGTCTCATTTCCATTTTTATCTCCCGTCCCCCGGTTCTCTGGCGCTCTCTCCCGTCCCCCAGTTCTCTGGCGCTCTCGCCCCCCCCGCTCTCTCTCGCTCTCATCCGTTGTGTCTGTTCCCGTAGGTGTGAAGGAGAGTCTGTGCCGGGTCCCCCCGGATCCCCTGGCCCTGCGCAGCTGTGAATATCTGGCTCTCTGCACGCGGTTCAAGGACCTTCTGCTTCTCCCAGGTGAGACCTAAGGCCCCCCCCGCCGAACCGACCACGTCCCGCCCCACCAACCAAATACCCCCCCTCCCCGCGGCGCTCGGTAACACCGCCAAACACCTCCCCGCGGCAGCCGGATCTCGCTCGTTGAAAATGTTTCGCCCTCTGTTACGGCGGCTCTGGAGTAAATCTGCGCAGGTATCCGGGAGACGTCAATCGTTCGGACGCACGGCGGTCGCTCTCACTCATTTCTCGCTTTATTCATCCCTGCGAGCGGCTGAAATACTGAAAATACAAAGAATAATAACAATACTAATAATAATATAATTATAATATAATAATAACAATAATAATAATAATAATATAATAACAACAATAAAATAATTATAATATAATAATAATAATATAATAATAACAATAATAATAATAATAACAACAATAATATAATATAATAATAATAATAATAATAATAATAACAATAATATAATTATAATATGATAATATAATAATAACAAAATAATATAATAAAAATATAATAATAAAAATATAATAATAATATAATAATAACAATAATAATATAATTATAATAATAATAATATAATAACAATAATAATAATATAATTATATAATATAATAATAATATAACAATAATAATATAATATAATAATAATAACAATAATATAATTATAATATGATAATATAATATAATAACAAAATAATAATATAATAAAAATATAATAACAATCATAATAATATAATAATAATAATGAATAATATAATAATCCACACCAAACACGGACTACGGTGAAACTTTCTGATTTACAGAGTACGGACAGGAAACGTACGTTATCCCGTTACTTAACCCCTTAAACGTACGTTATCTCGTTACTTAACCCCTTAAACGTACGTTATCCCGTTACTTAACCCCTTAAACGTACCTTATCCCGTTACTTAACCCCTTAAACGTTCCTTATCCCGTTACTTAACCCCTTAAACGTACCTTATCCCGTTACTTAACCCCTTAAACGTACCTTATCCCGTTACTTAACCCCTTAAACGTACCTTATCCCGTTACTTAACCCCTTAAACGTACCTTATCCCGTTACTTAACCCCTTAAACGTACCTTATCCCGTTACTTAACCCCTTAAACGTACGTTATCCCGTTACTTAACCCCTTAAACGTACGTTATCCCATTACTTAACCCCTTAAGGATGAGAGAGAAATCAATAACAAGACTTTGTCTGCGTTGGTAAAATGTCTATAACGAGATGTATATTTAATACAAAATGGTGTTCATCTAAATTCCATATTTACACTCATTAACCGGCGGTCTGCAGGAGAGCGGTGACCTCTCTCCGGTTATTGCCCCGGTCTGTGTCATCCCCCCCCCCCCGTTTTGCCTCCTTTACCCCTCTCGCGTTGCGTTGCAGACGGCTATTTCCTGGAGTCCAAGCTGTGGGTTTGTTACTGCGATGCCTGTCACAAGCTGCGAGGGGACGACGTGTACAAGAAGAGAGGGGACCCCCCGCGAGACTACGCCGAGCCCAGCGGCTGGTGCAGCTTCCCGCTCCGGTTAGTGAAGGGGGCTGCTTCGATGGGGATGGGGCTGCTGCTGCGATGGGGCGGCTGCTGCTGGGGCAGATTGAATGTCAATCTAATAAGGCGAGGTTGTGTGATTAAGGGGTATCCTGCCTGGGGGTCTCCGATTCCCCTCGGCTGCTCAGCAGTGACCTGGCAGAGTAGTTGAGAATCGCAGCGCGTGCAAGGGTCCCAGTGAAGGTGTGTGAATGTGTGCAACCGCGTGCGAGAGCCCCGGTGAAGGTGTGCGAGAGCCCCGGTGTATGTGTGCGAATGTGTACAACCGCGTGCGAGAGCCCCGGTGAATGTGTGCGAATGTGTACAACCGCGTGCGAGAGCCCCGGTGTATGTGTGCGAATGTGTACAACCGCGTGCGAGAGCCCCGGTGAATGTGTGCGAATGTGTACAACCGCGTGCGAGAGCCCCGGTGTATGTGTGCGAATGTGTACAACCGCGTGCGAGAGCCCCGGTGAATGTGTGCGAATGTGTACAACCGCGTGCGAGAGCCCCGGTGAATGTGTGCGAATGTGTACAACCGCGTGCGAGAGCCCCGGTGAATGTGTGCGAATGTGTACAACCGCGTGCGAGAGCCCCGGTGAATGTGTGCGAGAGCGTGCGAGGGTCCGGGTGAATGTGTGCGAGAGCGTGCGAGGGTCCCAGTGAATGTGTGCGAGAGCCCTGGTGAATGTGTGCGAGAGCCCTGGTGAATGTGTGCGAGAGCGTGCGAGGATCCCGGTGAATGTGTGCGAGAGCGTGCGAGGGTCCGGGTGAATGTGTGCGAGAGCGTGCGAGGGTCCCAGTGAATGTGTGCGAGAGAGTGCGAGGATCCCGGTGAATGTGTGCGAGAGCGTGCGAGGGTCCAGGTGAACCTGTGCTATGATTCTGGTGTTTAACGATTCGCTCGCATGTCTCTTTACAGGCTTAACCCTCGATTGTCTTGCACTCAGTATAAGAAGTGGCACATTGCCTATCAGGGGAGCAGCGCTGGTGGAGTGAGGAGGACGCTGGACCGAGGAGACCTGCTTCCCGGTGCGTATATATTATTCACTTATATCGCACCATCGCATGCGCAGGACGTAAATACTGCGTCCCGTAATAATCAGGTCAGATGTTCGAATAGCTTACAGTCTCCACCGCGGCTTCAGTCACTGTGTATACTTACACAGTATATACCGCAATATATTTACACTGTGTATAGGGGCCGCACCGGCGTTTATTTACGCTGTATATAGGGGATCCGGCCCCACCGGCGTGTATTTACGCTGTATATAGGGGATCCGGCCGCACCGGCGTGTATTTACGCTGTATATAGGGGATCCGGCCGCACCGGCGTGTATTTACGCTGTATATAGGGGATCCGGCCGCACCGACGTGTATTTACGCTGTATATAGGGGATCCGGCCGCACTGACGTGTATTTACGCTGTATATAGGGGATCCGGCCGCACCGACGTGTATTTACGCTGTATATAGGGGATCCGGCCGCACCGCCGTGTATTTACGCTGTATATAGGGGATCCGGCCGCACCGGCGTGTATTTACGCTGTATATAGGGGATCCGGCCGCACCGGCGTGTATTTACGCTGTATATAGGGGATCCGGCCGCACCGACGTGTATTTACGCTGTATATAGGGGATCCGGCCGCACTGACGTGTATTTACGCTGTATATAGGGGATCCGGCCGCACCGACGTGTATTTACGCTGTATATAGGGGATCCGGCCGCACCGCTGTGTATTTACGCTGTATATAGGGGATCCGGCCGCACGACGTGTATTTACGCTGTATATAGGGGATCCGACTGGGCCGCACCGACGTGTATTTACGCTGTATATAGGGGATCCGACTGGGCCGCACCGACGTGTATTTACGCTGTATATAGGGGATCCGGCCGCACAGACGTGTATTTACGCTGTATATAGGGGATCCGGCCGCACAGACGTGTATTTACGCTGTATATAAGGGATCCGGCCGCACCGGCGTGTATTTACGCTGTATATAGGGGATCCGGCCGCACGACGTGTATTTACGCTGTATATAGGGGATCTGGCCGGGCCGCACCGTCATGTCTTTACGCTGTATATAGGGGATCCGGCCCCACCGGCGTGTATTTACGCTGTATATAGGGGATCCGGCCCCACCACCGTGTATTTACGCTGTATATAGGGGATCCGGCTGCACCGGCGTGTATTTACGCTGTATATAGGGGATCCGGCCGCACCGACGTGTATTTACGCTGTATATAGGGGATCCGGCCGCACCGACGTGTATTTACGCTGTATATAGGGGATCCGGCCGCACCGCTGTGTATTTACGCTGTATATAGGGGATCCGGCCGCACGACGTGTATTTACGCTGTATATAGGGGATCCGACTGGGCCGCACCGCCGTGTATTTACGCTGTATATAGGGGATCCGGCCGCACAGACGTGTATTTACGCTGTATATAGGGGATCCGGCCGCACAGACGTGTATTTACGCTGTATATAAGGGATCCGGCCGCACCGCCGTGTATTTACGCTGTATATAGGGGATCCGGCCCCACTGGCGTGTATTTACGCTGTATACAGGGGATCCGGCCGCACCGCAGTGTATTTATGCTGTATATAGGGGATCTGGCCGCACCGCTGTGCATTTACGCTGTATATAGGGGATCCGGCCGCACCGCTGTGTATTTACGCTGTATATAGGGGATCCGGCCGCACAGACGTGTATTTACGCTGTATATAGGGGATCCGGCCGCACCGCAGTGTATTTACGCTGTATATAGGGGATCCGGCCGGGCCGCACCGGCGTGTTTTTACGCTGTATATAGGGGATCCGGCCGCACCGCAGTGTATTTACGCTGTATATAGGGGATCCGGCCCCACTGGCGTGTATTTACGCTGTATATAGGGGATCCGGCCGCACCGCAGTGTATTTACGCTGTATATAGGGGATCTGGCCGCACCGCTGTGTATTTACGCTGAATATAGGGAATCCGGCCGCACCGCTGTGTATTTACGCTGTATATAGGGTATCCGGCCGCACAGACGTGTATTTACGCTGTATATAGGGGATCTGGCCGGGCCGCACCGACGTGTGTTTACGCTGTATATAGGGGATCCGGCCACACCGCCGTGTATTTACGCTGTATATAGGGGATCCGGCCGGGCCGCACCGGCGTGTATTTACGCTGTATATAGGGGATCCGGCCACACCGCCGTGTATTTACGCTGTATATAGGGGATCCGGCCACACCGCCGTGTATTTACGCTGTATATAGGGGATCCGGCCGCACCGACGTGTATTTACGCTGTATATGGGGGATCTGGCTGCACCGATGTGTATTTACGCTGTATATAGGGGATCCGACTGGGCCGCACCGACGTGTATTTACGATGTATATAGGGGATCCGGCCCCACCGGCGTGTATTTACGCTGTATATAGGGGATCCGGCCACACCGCCGTGTATTTACGCTGTATATAGGGGATCCGGCCACACCGCCGTGTATTTACGCTGTATATAGGGGATCCGGCCGCACCGACGTGTATTTACGCTGTATATGGGGGATCTGGCTGCACCGATGTGTATTTACGCTGTATATAGGGGATCCGCAGCGTATAGGGGATGTTTGTGGCTAGTTTCAGGTTCCCTCTCATGCGCAGCTCATCTCACCGGATGCTTCCGTCCCGCTCCCCAGGTTCCTCCTGTATTCTGACCGCGGTACCCGGAAAGAGCGACCCGCAGAGCGGCTTCCCGGCGGCAGAGCCCAACGTGATGCCGACCCGCGAGGTACAGAACGCCGTCCTGTCACCGACACTGAGATACGCCGGGGGCGCCGAGCTCTGCCCCAAAGTCCAGTAAGTTCAGGCGTCTCTCTGGAGTTAAATGGCGGCCCTCGGGTCGTGCAGCGGGGGGGGGGGGGCTGTTGGGTTTGAGCATTTATTGGGGTCTTAATGAGGGGAGGTAGCAAGTAATCCATATTTAACTCTGGTGAGAAATGACGGCGTTTGAGGGATTGCTGCGTAATTCATGGCTCTTCCAACAAGAGACTAAAGCCGCTGACTCTGGGCGTCCAGGACCTGTCGGAGCACAGCCCGGGGGGTATTTTCTGGGTGGTTTGGGGTATTTGTCCAGAGTCACGGCTCGATAACCGTCTCCACGTCTCGTTTGCCAGGTTCCGAGACCCGCGATCGCAGAGGATATTCGGGGCCCAGGTGGCCCTCCAGGTTTGCTTACGGCCGGGATCGTATAAGGTGGGGCCCCCATCTGCAGGACCCCCTGATCTTATGGACCCAAAAATTCCCAATTCAGAAATTGAGTGGTTGACGAAGGAGAAGGGGGCCACCGTCCTGCGGAGCCTTTTGGTGCGAGTGGAGTGAAGAAGAAGAAAGCTGCTGCCGGCACACAGAGGGAGGGGCAGGGGGCATCTGTGGGCAGGGGGCATCCGTGCCACGTTTGGGGAGGCTTTTTTGCCCCTGTTATTCCATCTCCCCTTCATTCATTTTGCCTTTCAAACTTGACCCCCCCCCCGACCAGTCGTCATCCCCCCCATCCCCCCCCGATTAATTTATTAAACCGATGACGCATTCTGGGGGTATTTGTTGTAATGTGAACAGGGGGGGCATTTCTCTCCCTGCTGATTTTGGGGTCCGTGCCCCCGGATGTTTTATTTAAGCTGCTGTTTATTTCTCTTGATTTGTACATTGAGTTTATTTTTTTTAATACATAAATTTCTTGTACAGAAAATGTGTCGTTTATTATATAAGTGAGGAAAACACGCGTGTGCACCACGAAAGCACGCCCCCCCGAAAACACGCGAGTGCACCACGAAAGCACGTCCCCCACGGAAACACGCGTGTGAATACATCCCAGAGGATTGGGGGTCTCCGGCCGCTGTATCCACTTTCACGCATGTAGACCCCCCCTTTGGAAATGCATGGATGACTGCATGGAGCCCCCCATTACCGACTGCAGCTCCGAGACCCCCAGGAGAATCTTTCATTTCCAAAGCAGCGCAGCAGGCGGGAAAACAGGAGGCTGCTGCTCCTCGCACTACGGGGGTTTCACCTATATAATGGTAAAAATACCAATTACCATCTGCTTCTCGGTGACCGCTCTTTTCACTACTACCCCTACAGCTATTCTGACTCAATCTGCCAGCAACGTTTTAAAGGGGATGAAATCCAGGTCACAGGCATGAAGGGCACCTATGCTCACCACTATACCACCAACGGCCCCTGTATAATGTATAGATAAATCAGTGACCGGCCCCTGTATAATGTATAGATAAATCAGTGACCGGCCCCTGTATAATGTATAGATAAATCAGTGACCGGCCCCCTGTATAATGTATATATAAATCAGTGACCGGCCCCCTGTATAATGTATAGATAAATCAGTGACTGGCCCCCTGTATAATGTATAGATAAATCAGTGACCGCCCCCCTGTATAATGTATAGATAAATCAGTGACCGCCCCCCTGTATAATGTATAGATAAATCAGTGACCGGCCCCTGTATAATGTATAGATAAATCAGTTACTGGCCCCCTGTATAATGTATAGATAAATCAGTGACCGCCCCCCTGTATAATGTATGGATAAATCAGTGACCGCCCCCCTGTATAATGTATAGATAAATCAGTGACCGGCCCCCTGTATAATGTATATATAAATCAGTGACCGGCCCCCTGTATAATGTATAGATAAATCAGTGACTGGCCCCCTGTATAATGTATAGATAAATCAGTGACCGCCCCCCTGTATAATGTATAGATAAATCAGTGACCGCCCCCCTGTATAATGTATAGATAAATCAGTGACCGGCCCCTGTATAATGTATAGATAAATCAGTTACTGGCCCCCTGTATAATGTATAGATAAATCAGTGACCGCCCCCCTGTATAATGTATGGATAAATCAGTGACCGCCCCCCTGTATAATGTATAGATAAATCAGTGACCGGCCCCCTGTATAATATATAGATAAATCAGTGACCGGCCCCTGTATAATGTATAGATAAATCAGTGACCGGCCCCCCTGTATAATGTATAGATAAATCAGTGATCGGCCCTGTATAATGTATAGATAAATCAGTGACTGGCCCCCTGTATAATGTATAGATAAATCAGTGACCGGCCCCTGTATAATGTATAGATAAATCAGTTACTGGCCCCCTGTATAATGTATAGATAAATCAGTGACCGCCCCCCTGTATAATGTATGGATAAATCAGTGACCGCCCCCCTGTATAATGTATAGATAAATCAGTGACCGGCCCCCTGTATAATGTATAGATAAATCAGTGACTGGCCCCTGTATAATGTATAGATAAATCAGTGACCGGCCCCCCTGTATAATGTATAGATAAATCAGTGATCGGCCCTGTATAATGTATAGATAAATCAGTGACTGGCCCCCTGTATAATGTATAGATAAATCAGTGACCGGCCCCTGTATAATGTATAGATAAATCAGTGACCGGCCCCCTGTATAATGTATAGATAAATCAGTGACCGGCCCCCTGTATAATGTATAGATAAATCAGTGACCGGCCCCCTGTATAATGTATAGATAAATCAGTGACCGGCCCCCTGTATAATGTATAGATAAATCAGTGACCGGCCCCCTGTATAATGTATAGATAAATCAGTGACCGGCCCCTGTATAATGTATAGATAAATCAGTGACCGGCCCCCTGTATAATGTATAGATAAATCAGTGACCGGCCCCCTGTATAATGTATAGATAAATCAGTGACCGGCCCCCTGTATAATGTATAGATAAATCAGTGACCGGCCCCCTGTGTAATGTATAGATAAATCAGGTTTCTCCAGTCTCCTCGCCCTTTTGATTATACATTATACGGGGCCGGAGGACCCTTGGTAATGAATCGGCTCATATGTTTGTGTGAAGTTTATAATATATTACCACGGGATACGGAGCCGGACACAAAAGCGCTCTGTGACCCGGTAATATATTATATTGTGTGTTATTGTGTAACCGGCCCAGAGACTGAATGCGGCTGCAGCTCCGGCCTTCAAAGAGACGATCAGGTAACCCGGCTGGGGCTCTTAATCAGCCAGCACAGCCCTGTCTGCCCCGCCGGCCCCCGCACTACAGGGGGGATAACACAGGTGGGGGAACCCATTGTATCCCTTAATCCCCTCACCTGATACATCCCCTGTATACTGATGCGATTTGTGATGGGATGGGAGTGATGGGATTTGTGATGGGATGGGGGTGATGGGATTTGTGAGGGATGGGAGTGATGGGATTGGGGGTTGGGTTCGGTGCTCATTGAATTGAGATTATATATAAAGTTCTGTGTGTTTGTAAATAAAGTTCTTGTTTTACTGTGAATGGGGGTCTGACTGATCCGTGGATAGCAGGAGCTCCGTATGAGGGACTGACTGGTGATTCCTCAGCCCTCAAAAAGGGGGTCCCAGCCTTGGGTACGGGGACCCTGTAACAGAGACGCCTCTAGTGAATAACCCCCGGGTCTCGTTGCCTCTGTGGCCGTCTGTCTCTCGCTCTCAGGCTGTCTCTCCTCTGTGCCGCAAGCTGCATCTCGTTGTTACCCAGCAGGTCTCTCCTCCCGTTAACTTCCTCTCCTTCCTTCCTGTAACGAGGGCGGTTGTCTCTTCCTACGTGAGCTCTGAGCTGTCTCTTCCTCGGCTCGCTGTGTTGCGTGAATACTGAGCTGTCTCTTCCTTCCAGTAGATCAGATTTGGGTGTCTCCTGTAGCTGATCTTTGCATTCTGTCTGTTGTGGGAGAGCGGTCTCTCTCTCTCTCTTACTCTTCTCTCTCTCTCGCGCTTTCTCGCTCTCCCCAATATGACAGTCACTCTGGACTTTGCGGAATGTCTCACGGACTCGCCACGTACCAGGTGAGATGCTGTCCCTGTCCCCTGGTCCTCTCTGATTTGGGGAGCCGGTGCATTTCCCCCCTGGCTGGATCCTTTTAGTGGCGTTTGCTTGGTTGTACTTTGGGGCATTTGGTTTGGAGACGTCGAAGGCTGTGACGTCCTGCACAGACCAGAGTCTAGAGGCGCGATGTGCTGCAAAGATTGCTAGCGATCGGTGATCGGGCAGAAGAGGCTGCTCTGGCAATTAAGGGGTTAATCCGGCCTCGAATACGGTATTCATCTGCGTTAAGTCATGTGATGCCCATCCCCCCCCCCAGCGGTGAGAGGCAGGAAGTCGGGGCAGGAAACCGCTAGATATTACAGAGCTTTCCGCGCGCGCCTACCTGCGCGTTCCGTACGAGTGTCTATTCTATAGGTGTACGGGCCATGTGTGTACATTATATCTGTGTATACGGCCACATGTGTACGTTCTCTGTGTGTACGCTGCAATGTATGAATTCTGTATGTGTGTATACAAAATATATTACGTACGTTGTGCAGTAATGAATGCTTATATACTTTCTAGATGTGTACAGTGCGATGGGTGCATTCTATATGCATATATATATATACAGTCTATAGGTGTACAGTGTGATGGGTGCGTTCTATATACAGTCTATAGGTGTACAGTGCGATGGGTGCATTCTATATGCATATATATACAGTCTATAGGTATACAGTGTGATGGGTGCGTTCTATATACAGTCTATAGGTGTACAGTGCGATGGGTGCATTCTATATGCTTATACACACAGTCTTTAGGTGTACAGTGTGATGGGTGCGTTCTATATGCATATATATACAGTCTATAGGTGTACAGTGTGAGGGGTGCGTTCTATATGCGTATATACACAGTCTATAGGTGTACAGTGTGAGGGGTGCGTTCTATATGCATATATATACAGTCTATAGGTGTACAGTGTGAGGGGTGCATTCTATATGCGTATATACACAGTCTATAGGTGTGCAGTGTGAGGGGTGCGTTCTATATGCGTATATACACAGTCTATAGGTGTACAGTGTGAGGGGTGCGTTCTATATGCGTATATACACAGTCTATAGGTGTACAGTGTGATAGGTGCGTTCTATATGCGTATATATACAGTCTATAGGTGTACAGTGTGAGGGGTGCGTTCTATATGCGTATATATACAGTCTATGGGTGTACAGTGTGAGGGGTGCATCCTATATGTGTATATATACAGTATATAGGTGTGCAGTGTGAGGGGTGTGTTACGCATATATAGTCTATAGGTGTACAGTGCGAGGGGTGCGTTCTATATGCGTGTATATATATATATATACAGTCTATAGGTGTACAGTGTGATGGGTGCGTTCTATATGCGTATATACACAGTCTGTAGGTGTACAGTGTGAGGGGTGAAGAGACGGGCAGGGGGGAGAGAGGGTAGTAAAGCAATGTGAGAGGAAGATAAGTCTGGCGGCAGCATTCATGGTGGATTGTAGAGGGGTGAGACGGTTAAGAGGGAGAGCGGCTAAGACAGAGTTACAGTAATCAAGACGGGAGATGATCAGGGCATGGACGAGAGCCTTAGTGGCACGCTGTGTTAGGAAGGGACGGATGCGGGCAATGTTTTTAAGATGAAGGCGACAGTTTTTAGAGACAGACTGAATGTGGGGGGTGAACGAAAGGTCGGAGTCAAGGGTGACACCAAGACAGCGTCCATGAGTAGACGGGGAGATGATGGCACCATTAACATCGAGGGAGATAGATGGGGGAATCTTAGCACTGGAGGGAGGGAAGATGAGGAGTTCTGTTTTATAGAAGTTGAGTTTCAGGAAACGTTCAGACATCCAGGTAGAGACAGAGGCGAGACAGTCAGTTACACGATCTAAGAGGGAGAGAGATCAGGGGAGGATTGATAGATCTGGGTGTCATCAGCGTACAGGTGG
>NC_071090.1:112724769-112972269 GCF_027358695.1 Spea bombifrons | reverse complement strand
TGTCCCGTCCGTGTCACGTCTCTCTCTATTGGTTTAAGGGGATCCCCGTGTTTGTCCCAGGAGATCCTGAAAGCCAGCTCAGGGTTGGATGTAATAAAACACGGAAAGGAACTCATTTCTGCCAAAAGCAGATTTCACAAAAACCGAGGCCACGTGGACCCCAAGTTACAGCAGAAAGCCCCTTCCCAGTCTATCTTCTCACCCCAGAGCGGAAACGGCCCCGCAGCCGTATCAAACATTCATCCCCAACACGCGTGTAGCCAGAGGGTTTGGAAGTGGCTCAACACGCCCTCCGGGGGCCAAAAACAAGGCCACGACTTTACGGGGAAAAAGGGAGAGCCGTGGAACACAAAACGCACCGGAACCGCTCCAGAAAGACCCCAAATGCTTCATTCCCAACTCGGTAAAGGGAAAGGAATGAGTCCCATTCCTCAAGTAACTGTCTCACGGCCTGAATCTCTCTCCCTACAGGAATGTCTCCCGTTCCTCAAGTAACTGTCTCACGGCCTGAATCTCTCTCCCTACAGGAATGTCTCCCGTTCCTCAAGTAACTGTCTCACGGCCTGAATCTCTCTCCCTACAGGAATGTCTCCCATTCCTCAAGTAACTGTCTCACGGCCCGAATCTCTCTCCCTACAGGAATGTCTCCCATTCCTCAAGTAACTGTCTCACGGCCTGAATCTCTCTCCCTACAGGAATGTCTCCCATTCCTCAAGTAACTGTCTCACGGCCTGAATCTCTCTCCCTACAGGAATGTCTCCCATTCCTCAAGTAACTGTCTCACGGCCTGAATCTCTCTCCCTACAGGAATGTCTCCCATTCCTCAAGTAACTGTCTCACGGCCTGAATCTCTCTCCCTACAGGAATGTCTCCCGTTCCTCAAGTAACTGTCTCACGGCCTGAATCTCTCTCCCTACAGGAATGTCTCCCGTTCCTCAAGTAACTGTCTCACGGCCTGAATCTCTCTCCCTACAGGAATGTCTCCCGTTCCTCAAGTAACTGTCTCACGGCCTGAATCTCTCTCCCTACAGGAATGTCTCCCGTTCCTCAAGTAACTGTCTCACGGCCTGAATCTCTCTCCCTACAGGAATGTCTCCCGTTCCTCAAGTAACTGTCTCACGGCCTGAATCTCTCTCCCTACAGGAATGTCTCCCGTTCCTCAAGTAACTGTCTCACGGCCTGAATCTCTCTCCCTACAGGAATGTCTCCCGTTCCTCAAGTAACTGTCTCACGGCCTGAATCTCTCTCCCTACAGGAATGTCTCCCGTTCCTCAAGTAACTGTCTCACGGCCTGAATCTCTCTCCCTACAGGAATGTCTCCCGTTCCTCAAGTAACTGTCTCACGGCCTGAATCTCTCTCCCTACAGGAATGTCTCCCGTTCCTCAAGTAACTGTCTCACGGCCTGAATCTCTCTCCCTACAGGAATGTCTCCCGTTCCTCAAGTAACTGTCTCACGGCCTGAATCTCTCTCCCTACAGGAATGTCTCCCGTTCCTCAAGTAACTGTCTCACGGCCTGAATCTCTCTCCCTACAGGAATGTCTCCCGTTCCTCAAGTAACTGTCTCACGGCCTGAATCTCTCTCCCTACAGGAATGTCTCCCATTCCTCAAGTAACTGTCTCACGGCCTGAATCTCTCTCCCTACAGGAATGTCTCCCGTTCCTCAAGTAACTGTCTCACGGCCTGAATCTCTCTCCCTACAGGAATGTCTCCCGTTCCTCAAGTAACTGTCTCACGGCCTGAATCTCTCTCCCTACAGGAATGTCTCCCGTTCCTCAAGTAACTGTCTCACGGCCCGAATCTCTCTCCCTACAGGAATGTCTCCCATTCCTCAAGTAACTGTCTCACGGCCCGAATCTCTCTCCCTACAGGAATGTCTCCCATTCCTCAAGTAACTGTCTCACGGCCCGAATCTCTCTCCCTACAGGAATGTCTCCCATTCCTCAAGTAACTGTCTCACGGCCTGAATCTCTCTCCCTACAGGAATGTCTCAAGCGTTTCACCGATGGTCTCGGTGCCATGGTAGACAGTCACACGGTAATGTCTGCATATCGCCTGGGCGGTGAATGTCGCTGACCCCGCCGCCGCGCCCCTCTCGCTGACCCCGCCGCCGCGCCCCCCTGGCTGACCCCTCCGCCGCGCCCCCCTCGCTGACCCCGAGAGGGATTCCTCGTCTCCTGGCCAGATTCCCCGTTTTGCTAGCTGTCTCGTTTGACGTTGTGTCTTTTGTGTCCTTCTGTCGCAGCCTCTGCTCTCCTCCTGCCCCGGGCCAGCTTGCTCTTGACCTCTTTTGCCCCAACCAGGTCCATGTCCTCACCACCTTCTGTCTTCTCAGGATCTTCTGGACTCCATTCAAGAAAGCTTCAAACACAAACTTCTTCATCTTCTGAAAGAGTGAGACATCCACCTTAAACTCTCTCTCTGCGGCTGTCTCTTTTTTCTTGTTTTCCAGATGTTTGTGGAAACCTCTCCTCTCTTTCTTTAAATAACGGCCCGTTGTGGTTTCTGTCTCTTGGAAGCCCTTAATCTTGTGGTTCTGAGACGTATCGGGGGTTCTCTACCTTCCTGTTTCTTTCCAAGGGATCTGAGATCTTTTCGAGACAGTCGGAAGGAGTTAGAACGCTGCCGGGAGGGCCTGGAGAGTGTCCTGCATCACAACGCAGAGATATCCCGCAAGAAAACCCAAGAGGTGCAGGACTCGGCAGTCTCCGTGTACACAGCCCGTCGGGCCTTCCGAGAGCGAGCGCTGGAATACGCCCTGCAGGTGAGGGGTGACGCTCTGATACGTCCTCCGCCCCGCTCTCCAAGGCGGTCTCGTTAAAATCTTATATGAAACGGCGTCCCGGCGCTGGGAGTCTCGATAAAGCGCTTGGGTACCCATGTATCTGTCGCTCAGAGACAGCCGCCAGGAGCGTCTGCCGGATTCAGTAACCCCTCTGGTGGAACGGAACCCGCTTACTGCCCGGGATTTGCCCCTCACGGGGTAGGTGGTGGCAGACCGGTAGCTGCGGAGGCCGGAGTGACGTTACTTCCCCGATTTGGAGTCTTGGGTCGAGGGAATTACTTTTTTATTGGGTCAACGTAGAAAAAGATGTTTCCGGATCTCACCTGAAGATGAGACCTCTGAGGTCTGGAAACCTCTTTACCCGGATTTACCCGGATTTACCCCTGGGCACCGAGTGACTCTCTTCTGTCTGTTTCTTTCAGATTAATGTCATTCAAGGAAAGAAGAAATTTGATATCCTGCAATTTGTGAGTGTGAGGGTTAATAGGGCAGTATGGGGGGAGTTAATGGGGAGGTGTATATGTGGGTGGGGTAATGGGGCAGTAGGGGAGAGAGTTAATGGGGAGGTGTATATGTGGGCGGGGTAATGGGGCAGTATGGGGGAGAGTTAATGGGGCAGTGTATATGTGGGCGGGGTAATGGGGCAGTATGGGGGAGAGTTAATGGGGCAGTGTATATGTGGGCAGGGTTATGGGGCTGTATGGGGGAGAGTTAATGGGGCAGTGTATATGTGGGCGGGGTAATGGGGCTGTATGGGGGAGAGTTAATATGGCAGTGTATATGTGGGCGGGGTAATGGGGCAGTGTATATGTTGGCGGGATAATGGGGCAGTGTATATGTGGGCGGGGTAATGGGGCAGTATGGGGGGAGTTAATGGTGCAGTGTATATGTGGGAGGGGTAATGGGGCTGTATGGGGGGAGATAATGGGGCAGTGTATATGTGGGCGGGGTAATGAGGCAGTGGGTGGCTGGCGGGGTTTCTAAGACATGGAGAGCAGGGATCAGGAACTTGTTCCGCGAGCCTGGTGTGTGGAGCAGAATGGGGCTGATGGTTGTGATTGCCCGGTCTGGGGCCGATGGCTGTGATTGCCCGGTCTGGGGCCGATGGCTGTGATTGCCACGGTCTGGGGCCGATGGCTGTGATTGCCTGGTCTGGGGCTGATGGCTGTGATTGCCCGGTCTGGGGCTGATGGCTGTGATTGCCCGGTCTGGGGCTGATTATTTCATGCTGTTTCGGGGGCTCTTTTCACAGATGCTGCAGGTGATGGACGCCCACGCCACCTTCTTGGCACAGAGTCAGTTGGCCATACAGAGCCTGGATCAGTACCGCCGTGACCTGGCCACGCAGGTACCGGGGGGAGTGGGGTTCCGATGCCGGTTATTTCCGGTGTCCGCACGCGGGAGCCTCTCTGTTTGCTGCACCAATCACGCGCGACGAAGCGGGGGCTGCAAAGTGTAATGTTAAATGGGAAAACAGCATCCAAAAGCCCACAAAGTCGGGAGCGCAGCTTTAGGTTTTTGCCCTATTTCACCATTTTTAACATTTCTTTTGAATTCTTGGTCACGTGTCTGCGCAGGTTCACCAGTCTGTGTTGGAAGCGGCCCGGGAGCAGAGAGACCTGGAGCAGAAGCTCATTACCATCAAAGACAAGGTGGGATAGAATCCGTGTCTCGTTACCGGTGGCCTTGTACTAGTGATACAGTGACGTTACCGGTGGCCTTGTACTAGTGATACAGTGACGTTACCGGTGGCCTTGTACTAGTGATACAGTGTCGTTACCGGTGACCTTGGACTAGTGATACAGTGACGTTACCGGTGGCCTTGTACTAGTGATACAGTGATGTTACCGGTGGCCTTGTACTAGTGATACAGTGTCGTTACCGGTGACCTTGGACTAGTGATACAGTGACGTTACCGGTGGCCTTGTACTAGTGATACAGTGATGTTACCGGTGGCCTTGTACTAGTGATACAGTGTCGTTACCGGTGACCTTGGACTAGTGATACAGTGAAATTACCGGTGACCTTGGACTAGTGATACAGCGACACTACTGGTGGCTTTGGACTACTGATACAGCGACATTACCGGTGGCTTTGGACTAGTGATACAGCGACACTACTGGTGGCCTTGTACTAGTGATACAGTGACGTTACCGGTGGCCTTGGACTAGTGATACAGCGACACTACTGGTGGCCTTGTACTAGTGATACAGTGACATTACCGGTGGCCTTGGACTAGTGATACAGCGACGCTACGGGTGGCCTTGTACTAGTTATACAGGGTCGTTACCGGTGACCTTGGACTAGTGATACAGCCACACTACTGGTGGCCTTATACTAGTGATAGTGTCGTTACCGGTGGCCTTGTACTAGTGATACAGTGACATTACCGGTGGCCTTGGACTAGTGATACAGCCTTGGACTAGTGATACAGTGACATTACCGTGGCCTTGGACTAGTGATACAGTGACGTTACCGGTGACCTTGGACTAGTGATACAGCGACACTACCGGTGGCTTTGGACTAGTGATACAGCGACATTACCGGTGGCTTTGGACTAGTGATACAGCGACACTACTGGTGGCCTTGTACTAGTGATACAGTGACATTACCGTTGGCTTTGGACTAGTGATACAGTAACATTACCGGTGGCTTTGGACTAGTGATACAGCGACACTACCGGTGGCCTTGTACTAGTGATACAGTGACATTACCGGTGACCTTGTACTAGTGATACAGTGACATTACCGGTGACCTTGTACTAGTGATACAGTGACATTACCGGTGGCCTTGTACTAGTGATAGTGTCGTTACCGGTGACCTTGGACTAGTGATACAGCCACACTACTGGTGGCCTTGTACTAGTGCTACAGTGATGTTACCGGTGGCCTTGGACTAGTGATACAGCCTTGGACTAGTGATACAGTCACATTACCGTGGCCTTGGACTAGTGATACAGCGACACTACTGGTGGCCTTGTACTAGTGATACAGTGACATTATCGGTGGCTTTGGACTAGTGATACAGCGACACTACCGGTGGCTTTGGACTAGTGATACAGCGACATTACCGGTGGCTTTGGACTAGTGATACAGCGACACTACTGGTGGCCTTGTACTAGTGATACAGTGACATTACCGGTGGCTTTGGACTAGTGATACAGTGACACTACCGGTGGCTTTGGACTAGTGATAAAGCGACACTACCGGTGGCCTTGGACTAGTGATACAGCGACACTACCGGTGGCTTTGCACTAGTGATACAGCGACATTACCGGTGGCTTTGGACTAGTGATACAGCGACACTACCGGTGGCTTTGGACTAGTGATACAGCGACACTACCGGTGGCTTTGGACTAGTGATACAGCGACACTACCGGTGGCTTTGGACTAGTGATACAGCGACACTACCGGTGGCCTTGGACTAGTGATACAGCGACGTTACCGGTGGCTTTGGACTAGTGATACAGCGACACTACCGGTGGCTTTGGACTAGTGATACAGTGACATTACCGGTGGCTTTGGACTAGTGTTACACCGACACTACTGGTGGCCTTGGACTAGTGATAGTGACATTACCGGTGGCTTTGGACTAGTGATACAGTGACATTACTGGTGGCTTTGGACTAGTGATACAGTGACATTACCCGTGACCTTGTACTAGTGATACAGTGACATTACCCGTGACCTTGGACTAGTGATACAGCGACACTACCGGTGGCCTTGGACTAGTGATACAGCGACATTACCGGTGGCTTTGGACTAGTGATACAGCGACATTACCGGTGGCTTTGGACTAGTGATACAGCGACATTACCGGTGACCTTGGACTAGTGATACAGCGACACTACTGGTGGCCTTGGACTAGTGATACAGTGACATTACCGGTGGCTTTGGACTAGTGATACAGTGACATTACCGGTGGCTTTGGACTAGTGATACAGCCTTGGACTAGTGATACAGTGACATTACCGTGGCCTTGGACTAGTGATACAGTGACATTACCGGTGACCTTGGACTAGTGATACAGCGACACTGCTGGTGGCTTTGGACTACTGATACAGCGACATTACCGGTGGCTTTGGACTATTGATACAGCGACACTACTGGTGGCCTTGTACTAGTGATACAGGGTCGTTACCGGTGGCCTTGTACTAGTGATACAGTGTCGTTACCGGTGACCTTGGACTAGTGATACAGCCACACTACTGGTGGCCTTATACTAGTGATAGTGTCGTTACCGGTGGCCTTGTACTAGTGATACAGTGACATTACCGGTGGCCTTGGACTAGTGATACAGCCTTGGACTAGTGATACAGTGACATTACCGTGGCCTTGGACTAGTGATACAGTGACGTTACCGGTGACCTTGGACTAGTGATACAGCGACACTACTGGTGGCTTTGGACTAGTGATACAGCGACATTACCGTTGGCTTTGGACTAGTGATACAGTGACATTACCGGTGGCTTTGGACTAGTGATACAGCGACACTACCGGTGGCCTTGTACTAGTGATACAGTGACATTACCGGTGACCTTGTACTAGTGATACAGTGACATTACTGGTGACCTTGTACTAGTGATACAGTGACATTACCGGTGGCCTTGTACTAGTGATACAGTGTCGTTACCGGTGACCTTGGACTAGTGATACAGCCACACTACTGGTGGCCTTATACTAGTGATAGTGTCGTTACCGGTGGCCTTGTACTAGTGCTACAGTGATGTTACCGGTGGCCTTGGACTAGTGATACAGCCTTGGACTAGCGATACAGTCACATTACCGTGGCCTTGGACTAGTGATACAGCGACACTACTGGTGGCCTTGTACTAGTGATACAGTGACATTACCGGTGGCTTTGGACTAGTGATACAGTGACATTACCGGTGGCTTTGGACTAGTGATACAGCGACACTACCGGTGGCCTTGGACTAGTGATACAGGGACATTACCGGTGGCTTTGGACTAGTGATACAGCGACATTACCGATGGCTTTGGAGGAGTGATACAGCGACACTACCGGTGGCTTTGGACTAGTGATACAGCGACACTACCGGTGGCTTTGGACTAGTGATACAGCGACACTACCGGTGGCCTTGGACTAGTGATACAGCGACATTACCGGTGGCTTTGGACTAGTGATACAGCGACACTACCGGTGGCTTTGGACTAGTGATACAGTGACACTACCGGTGGCTTTGGACTAGTGATACAGTGACATTACCGGTGGCTTTGGACTAGTGTTACACCGACACTACTGGTGGCCTTGGACTAGTGATACAGTGACATTACCGGTGGCTTTGGACTAGTGATACAGTGACATTACCGGTGGCTTTGGACTAGTGATACAGTGACATTACCGGTGGCTTTGGACTAGTGATACAGTGACATTACCCGTGACCTTGGACTAGTGATACAGTGACATTACCGGTGACCTTGGACTAGTGATACAGCGACACTACCGGTGGTCTTGGACTAGTGATACAGTGACATTACCGGTGGCTTTGGACTAGTGATACAGCGACATTACCGGTGGCTTTGGACTAGTGATACAGTGACATTACCGGTGACCTTGGACTAGTGATACAGCGACACTACCGGTGGCCTTGGACTAGTGATACAGCGACACTACCGGTGGCCTTGGACTAGTGATACAGTGACATTACCGGTGGCTTTGGACTAGTGATACAGTGACATTACCCGTGACCTTGGACTAGTGATACAGTGACATTACCGGTGACCTTGGACTAGTGATACAGCGACACTACCGGTGGCCTTGGACTAGTGATACAGCGACATTACCGGTGGCTTTGGACTAGTGATACAGCGACATTACCGGTGGCTTTGGACTAGTGATACAGCGACATTCCCGGTGGCTTTGGACTAGTGATACAGCGACATTACCGGTGACCTTGGACTAGTGATACAGCGACACTACCGGTGGCCTTGGACTAGTGATACAGTGACATTACCGGTGGCTTTGGACTAGTGATAGTGACATTACCGGTGGCTTTGGACTAGTGATACAGTGACATTACCGGTGACCTTGGACTAGTGATACAGTGACATTACCGGTGGCCTTGGACTAGTGATACAGTGACATTACCGGTGGCCTTGGACTAGTGATACAGTGACATTACCGGTGTCTTTGGACTAGTGATACAGCGACACTACCGGTGGTTTTGGACTAGTGATACAGCGACACTACTGGTGGCTTGTACTGTTGGTCTCTTTGCCGGTGGCACGTTGTATCGCTGACATGTTGTCACCTCACTAACTTGTTGAATATCTCAATGTTCCTATAGGAGTCGTGGCTGCGCTCACCGTGCATCGGGAGGGCAGCGGGTGAGGGGCACCGGTTGTATGTCGCACACATTCATATTTTTGGTGCTAACGCCACCGTCTGCCATTCATTCTCCATCACTTCTCGTTTGGGCAGGAGGTCTCTGACGAGGATGCCGTCTCGCAGGGTGAGGACGCGTCTTCTGATGTAGTGATAGAAGGATATCTCTTCAAACGGGCCAGTAATACATTCAAGACGTGGAGCCGGTAAGAGATGGGACGACGGAGGGGAAGCTTTAACACGAGGCGACAGGATGGAAGGGGAATTGGGAACGTGTTGGGCAATGGGGGTATTGTTCTAAAAGGGGCATGGGTGAGTGGCTTCTTGACAAGAAGGGAGGGGAAGAGTTGGGGGAAGCCAGAGAAGGGGTGGGGTGTTGGGTGGAGGGACACGGGGCGGGGTGTTGGGTGGGCGGAGGCACACAGGGCGTGGTGTTGGGCGGGTGGAGCGATACTGGGTGGGGTGTTGGGCGGGTGGAGGGACACTGGGCGGGGTGATGGGCGTTAACCAGTCTCCTCTGTCTCCGCAGTCGCTGGTTTTCCATCCAGAATAATCAGTTGGTTTATCAGAAGAAAGTGGTGAGTGAAGCCCACCCTGCCCCCCCGAAGCCCACCCTGCCCCCCCTGAAGCCCACCCTGCCCCCCCTGAAGCCCACATGTCATTTCCTCAGACGGGTGGCCTCTAGCGGGTCCTGCGCAGCTCTGGCGCTGACCGTCCTCCCGGTCACGCTTTGTCCTCGCGGTTCTTTCCCGAAAACCATTAAATCCAAGTCGATGAGCCGTGGCTCTTTAACCCCCGAGTGCATGAATACCCCACTTTATCAGTAACGCATTAACCCTCATTGTATAACGTCGCCACCGGTGTAACGGCTTTTAACCCTTCGTGTAGGACGTCGTGACCGTCGTGGTGGTCGACCTTCGCCTCTGTGCGGTTAAACTCTGTCCCGATGCCGACAGACGGTTTTGCTTCGAGGTTGTGTCGCCGACAAAGTGAGTGATTTACAAATGATCTTCATTTAGCCCTTAGCTATTTACCCCGCTTTCTCCTCTGAGGCAGTTTCGGGACCCTTGCTGAAAACCCTCTGAACAGGGGGTTCAGAGGAGCTTACAATCTATCATCCTGAGACTCTCAGCCAGCATCCTGAAGGAACCATCTGTCCTCCTCTCCGGCCACTGGCTTCTCCACATCCCCCTCGCTACAATCGCACCATTCTTTTGTCTTATTCCCCCTCAGCCGCCTATTAGATTGTAAGCTTCTGGGAGCAGGGCCCTCTCCTCCTTCTGTGCCGGTCTCTCATAAGGTGTATGAAACGTATTGTGAGTCCTCATTGTCCACCTGTGGTAAGAGCGCTACGCAACCTGCCACGTAGGAGACATTATGGTTCTGGTGGACTGTTTGCCCTAGAAGGCCTCTCTATCATCTCTTTGATTGTAGTGTATACACAGGCAGCAAGACTCGCTTGGCTCTGATTGGCTGGAGGGTGTGTGCAAAGTGAGACTTCACTATAATCTCATTGGTGGGGACACTGGCCTTTGACGCCTCATATGTTCCACTGGCAGGTCTAGTCCTGCAGCGTGTGGCTGGGTAGGTGGGGGCTGGTGGCTGGGTAGGTGGGGGCCGGTGGCTGGGAAGGTGGGGGCCGGTGGCTGGGTACGCGGGGGGCCGGTGGCTGGATATGTGAGCATAAAACTGTTACGCACGGCCGCACACATCCCTCCGTTGGGCACACTGACGTCATCAGGTGACTGCTGGCCTTAATGTCCCAGTGCTGCCACGCAATCACTAGTGTGGCCCTGCCAGACTCCCATTGGTTGGGGTGTGTATGCGGCAAGATGTTGCTGGGCTCTTATTGGTTGGGGTGTGTATGCGGCAAGATGTTGCTGGGCTCTTATTGGTTGGGGTGTGTATGCGGTGAGATATTGCTGGGCTCTTATTGGTTGTGGTTGTGTATGTAGTGAGAAATAGCAGGGCTTTTATTGGTTGGGGTGTGTACGCGGCGAGATGTTGCTGGGCTCTTATTGGTTGGGGTGCGTGTCGCTGGCCCGTAGCGTGTCATGCCTAATGCGATGTGTGCTGTTGCAGGTCATGCATGCTGCAGGCAGAGTCCGAGCGGGTCTTACAGCTGTGGGTCAGCGCAGTCCAGCGCAGCATCACGACCGCCTACAACGACAACAAGCGGGACAGCGGCAGCCTAGTAAGTAACAGCGGAGTGGGTGAGCGCAGTGCTAGCGGCAGGACCCCGGCTTGCCCACAACGGCTTCCATCTTTTTCAGCGCCTGCCACGATCTGCTACCGAGGCGCCCGAGCAGCAGAGAGGTTTGCAGTGCGCACAGGATGCCGTGCTGAGGGTCCCTGGAAACGCCGCCTGCTGTGATTGCCGGGCAGCCGAGCCGGAGTGGGCCAGCATCAATCTGGGGGTGACTCTTTGCATAGAGTGCAGCGGGATCCACAGGTCAGGATCTGTCTCTGCCAACTAATTATTCCTATACTCCGACGGGGGGCTCCAAATAATTCCTATACTCCGACAGGGGGGCACCTTATTATTCCTATACGCCAACGGGGGGCGCCTAATTATTGCTATACTCCGATGGGGGGGCGCCTAATAATATTCCTATACTCTGACTGGGGGGCTCCTAATTATATTCCTATACTCTGACTGGGGGGCTCCTAATTATATTCCTAAACTCTGACTGGGGGGCTCCTAATTATATTACTAAACTCTGACTGGGGGGCTCCTAATTATTCCTATACTCCGACAGGGGGGCACCTAATTATTCCTATACGCCAACGGGGGGGCGCCTAATTATTCCTATATGCCGACAGGGGGGCGCCTAATTATTCCTATATGCCGACAGGGGGGGCGCCTAATTATTCCTATACTCCGATGGGGGGGGCTCCTAATTATATTCCTAAACTCTGACTGGGGGGCTCCTAATTATATTGCTAAACTCTGACTGGGGGGCTCCTAATTATATTCCTAAACTCTGACTGGGGGCTCCTAATTATATTGCTAAACTCTGACTGGGGGGCTCCTAATTATATTCCTAAACTCTGACTGGGGGGCTCCTAATTATATTCCTAAACTCTGACTGGGGGGCTCCTAATTATTCCTATACTCCGACAGGGGGGCACCTAATTATTCCTTTACGCCAACTGGGGGCGTCTAATTATTCCTATATGCCGACAAGGGGGCGCCTAATTATTCCTATATGCTGATGGGGGGGCGCCTAATTACTCCTATACTCTGATGGGGGGCTCCTAATTATATTCCTAAACTCTGACTGGGGGGCTCCTAATTATATTGCTAAACTCTGACTGGGGGGCTCCTAATTATATTCCTAAACTCTGACTGGGGGGTCCTAATTATATTGCTAAACTCTGACTGGGGGGTCCTAATTATATTGCTAAACTCTGACTGGGGGCTCCTAATTATATTCCTAAACTCTGACTGGGGGCTCCTAATTATATTGCTAAACTCTGACAGGGGGGCTCCTAATTATATTGCTAAACTCTGACTGGGGGGCTCCTAATTATATTGCTAAACTCTGACTGGGGGCTCCTAATTATTCCTATACTCCGACAGGGGGGCTCCTAATTATTCCTATACGCCAACGGGGGGGCACCTAATTATTCCTATATGCCGACGGGGGGGGCGCCTAATTATTCCTATATGCCGATGGGGGGGCGCCTAATTATTCCTATACTCCGATGGGGGGGCTCCTAATTATATTGCTAAACTCTGACTGGGGGGCTCCTAATTATATTCCTAAACTCTGACTGGGGGGCTCCTAATTATTCCTATACTCTGACTGGGGGGCTCCTAATTATTCCTATACTCTGGGAGGGCTCCTAATTATTCGTATAATCCGACGGGGGGGCTTCTAATTATTCCTATACTCTGACTGGGGGGCTCCTAATTATTCCTATACTCTGGGAGGGCGCCTAATTATTCCTATAATCCGACGGGGGGGCGCCTAATTATTCCTATAATCCGACGGGGGGGCGCCTAATTATTCCTGTACTCCGAAGGGGGCTCCTAATTATTCCTATTATCCGAGGGGGGGCTCCTAATTATTCCTATAATCTGACGAGGGGGCTCCTAATTATTCCTATACTCTGACGGGGGGGCTCCTAATTATTTCATGTCTTGCTCCATGCAGAAGTTTAGGGGTACATTTCTCCAAAGTCCGCTCGCTGACGCTCGATTCCTGGGAGCCGGAGCTCATTAAGGTAACGGGATGGTGCAGAGGAGGACGCAGTATGTGTGTCTGTACATGTGTGTGTGTATGTTGATATATGTATGTGTGTGTTTATATGTATGTTTGTGCATGTGTGCATGCATGTATGTATGTGTATGGTTGTGCGTGTATGTGTGTATATGGGTGTGTCTGTGTATCTATGTGGGTGTGGGTGTATGGTGTGCGTGCGTATCTATGTATGTATGTATGCGTGTGTATCTATGTATGTATGTTTGTGGCTCCATGTGGCGTAGACTCCGCTGCCTTGCATAAGAAGCAGGCTGCGTATCAGCGCATGTTCCCAGGTCACGTTAATTCACTGAACTCGGTTGGGTTGGCCCCGTGGGCCCCCGAGATCTTGATCTTTAGCAGACAGGGCCCGAGTTAGGGTTGGTCCTGTTCCCAGCTGCCGGTGACGGGGTGATTAGTTTGGTAGAAGGGTGGATTGGGGCATATTTTGGACGGGGAGGGTAACTTTGAACCTCTTCATCCTGTTTGCAGCTCATGTGCGAACTCGGAAACAACACAATCAACGCCATTTACGAGGCCCGAGTGGAAGAAATGAACATAAAGAAACCAACTTCCTGCAGTACACGGTGACATCACCAATGTTATGACATCATTACTAACCATATGACTGCGTGAGGGAATATCGGGGTGTGGCTGACACTGACCTCTCTATCTAGCAGTGAGAAGGAGATATGGATTCGGGCAAAGTATGTAGAGAAGAAGTTTATCACCAAGCTCCCTCAGACGGCGCTGCGCACCTCCGCTCCTCAAACCAACCGGCCAATCAGCAGCCCTGAAGTAAGGAGCGCAGGACACAGGCCTAACAGCGGAGCCGACGTGAAGCCGCAGACGGGCCGGGCGACCGCCGCCACGGCCAGACAACGAGGGAGTGAGCATGGGGCGGACGCAGAGGAGAACCAATCACTCAGCAGGCTCCGAAAAACTCCTAAGCCAGTGCTGAGACCGAAACCGGGCCTGGCTCCGCCCATGAGGGGTAATTACTTGCGCTTGTGTAGCAGACGCACCCCCAGAGCCCACGGCCAATCCCCTCGGGTTACACTTGTCCCCTGTGTGTTGTTTCCCTGCAGGGGGAGGCTGTGGATATGGGGAAGCGGTTGACGTGCGCAGCCTCCACCCCGGGGCCCTCTTATACCGAGCCGCTGAGCATCGCTACCTCCCTACAATGGCAGACGCTCTCGCCCACGGCGCGGACGTGAACTGGGTGCGGGCGGATGAGGATGGGAAGACCCCTCTGATCCGGGCCGTGCTGTCGGTGAGTGTCGGCTCCAAACAAACACATTCTGCACCCAGAGACCCCCCCGTTTACCCCCCGTCTCTCCCTCTCAGGACTCTCTTGTTGCCTGTGAGTTTCTTCTGCAAAACGGGGCGAATGTAAACCAAGCCGATAAGGATGGAAGGGGGCCGCTGCACCACGCCACCCTGCTGGGGTACACAGGGTGAGTTTACCCCCATATCCCGGCACCCACCTACAGCCAGGGATACAACGAATCCCCCATAACACCCCCGGCACCCACCTTCAGCCAGGGATACAACGCATGCCCCGTAATACCCCCAGCACCCAGCGACAGCCAGGGATACCACCAATCCCCCCGGCACCCACCTACAGCTAGGGATACAACGAATGCCCCATAATACCCTCGGCGCCCACCTACAGCCAGGGATACCACAAATCCCCCATAATACCCCGAAACTCACCTAGCGATGGGAGTTAGTGTCAGGGGGGAGGGCGGTCTCTGTCTGTATATAACCGGCACTGAGTGATGGGAGTTAGTGTCAGGGGGGAGGGTGGTCTCTGTATATAACTGGCACTGAGTGATGGGAGTTAGTGTCCGTGCAGGGGGGAGCGCGGTCTCTGTTTGCACTGAGTGATGGGAGTTAGTGTCCGTGCAGGGGGGAGCACGGTCTCTGTATATAACCGGCACTGAGTGATGGGAGTTAGTGTCAGTGCGGGGGCACCGTGGTCTCTTGTCTGCACTGAGTGATGAGAGTTAGTGTCCGTGCAGGGGGGAGCACGGTCTCTGTATATAACCGGCACTGAGTGATGGGAGTTAGTGTCCGTGCAGGGGGGAGCACGGTCTCTGTATATAACCGGCACCGAGTGATGGGAGTTAGTGTCAGTGCGGGGGCACCGTGGTCTCTTGTCTGCACTGAGTGATGGGAGTTAGTGTCCGTGCAGGGGGGAGCACGGCCTCTGTATATAACCGGCACTGAGTGATGGGAGTTAGTGTCCCGGTTATCGCTTCCTCTCGCCCCCCGCACTCACCGTGGTCTTTCCTCCGCAGGCTGGCGTGTCTCTTCCTGAAGCGGGGCGCGGATATTAACGCCGTGGACACCCGCGGGAAAGACGTCCTCTCCATCGCCATAGAAACGGCCAACGCCGATATCGTGACTCTGTGAGCAAACCATATATAAACCACACGCTGCGCTCCGCCCCCAACGCTCTATCAACAAGAGCTTCCTACTGGCGATCCTGTCACATGACAGGAAGCTGGCTCTGTGTAATAAACCACTGAGCGGGGTTAACGGGAATGAATTTATTTCGCTGCTGCCGTTTCTAACCCATGCTTCTCGCCCTTAGGCTGCGCTTGGTGAAGATGAGAGACAGCGACCTCGCGCATGGACAAGCAGGTGAGGGGCGGTGGGCGGCACCTTCTACGGGCGGCGATTTGTACGCGCGCCTCCGGCCGGCGTTCTTTTTTTTTTTGCTCTTATGGTACGTTCCGTCTTCTCGCCCCGCAGGAGACGAGACGTTCATGGACATATTCCGCGACTTCTCTCTCATGGCTTCAGACGCCCCAGAGAAGCTCTCCCGCAGAAGCCATGACATGCGGCTCAGCACCCTGTAAGCGAGGATCACAACCGCCCCGCCTGGGGGCATTAAAACCGTGACGGACCAGAGGAAGCTCCGTAAGAAGTTCCAGGCGTCCCCCCCCCCGCCTGATTAAAGACAAATCTTATCTAATTACCTGTTTTTGGTTTCAGTAAAAAAGTTAAAAAATAGAAACCCGTGGGGCGCGGCGTTTACCTCCAAGGGCCACGATCTATACCACAGGCAGCGGCGTCGCACCTCACAGCAAGCTCTTCAGTCTCTGGAGAAGAATGCCCCGCTTGTCACGAAGGGAGTGCAGCCCCTTGTGGGCAGGTCTTTGTTGGTCCTGCTCCCTGACTGGTCAGTGCTATCCCCTGAGGCAAGTTATGTTCTGCCCTGCTCCCTGATTGGCTAGTAGAATCCCTTGGGGGCAGGACGTTTTCTGCTCTGCTCTCTAACCAGTCGGAGCAATCCTTTGGGGATGGGTCACATTGTGTTCCGCTTCCTGATTGGTCAGTGCTGTTGCTCAGGGGCAAGTCCCTCGGCCCTGACCTCTGACTTGTCTTCAGTACGAATTTGTAAGTCCGCTTCCTACAGCAGATTCCAGGCAGAGCGAGAAGGATGAGGGAACCGGCGAGGAGGAAGGCCCCGGAAACGGCAAAGGACAGGGAGAAGTTACCGGTCAGGTCCCGCAGCCACCCTGAAAGAAAGGATACAGGACTGACTGCGTGCGCCACGCTACACAGGAAGTGTACTTACTGCCTAGCAGTCAGACCCCCTGCCCCACGCTACACAGGAAGTGTACTTACTGCCTAGTGGTCAGACCCCATTCTACACAGGAAGTGTACTTACTGCCTAGCGGTCAGACCCCGTGCCCAACGCTACACAGGACGTGCACTTACTGCCTAGTGGTCAGACCCCATTCTACACAGGAAGTGTACTTACTGCCTAGTGGTCAGACCCTGTGCCCCACCCTACACAGGAAATGTACTTATTGCCTAGCAGTCAGACTCCATGCTACACAGGAAGTGTACTTACTGCCTAGTGGTCAGACCCTGTGCCCCACCCTACACAGGAAATGTACTTATTGCCTAGCAGTCAGACTCCATGCTACACAGGAAGTGTAGTTATTGCCTAGCGGTCACACTCCATGCTACACAGGAAGTGTACTTATTGCCTAGTGGTCAGACTCCATGCTACACAGGAAGTGTACTTATTGCCTAGCGGTCACACTCCGTGTTACACAGGAAGTGTACTTATTGCACTAGCGGTCACACTCCGTGTTACACAGGAAGTGTACTTATTGCACTAGCAGGGACATCCAGTTACCGCTTATTTCGGGGCCCAGTGTCTTCGCTGTGTACAGAAAGAGCCCGAGCTACTCAGGATCTCACAGAAAGACGCCCAGGGGTACCGCTGGCACTCGCTTTGCGGACAGATCTGCTGTGGCAAATATAACCACTTCAAAGGTGGTAGGTGCCCAAACTGCCCCGTCCGTGGCTTTTACATTAATAAACCGTCTTTCATAACATGGAGTCCTTTATTCCGGCCCTCGTTTGTAAACGGAAGGCGGGTCGTCCCTTCTGATCACGTTTGGGATTTCT
The DNA here is from genome assembly GCF_027358695.1 of Spea bombifrons. NCBI lineage: Eukaryota > Metazoa > Chordata > Amphibia > Anura > Pelobatidae > Spea > Spea bombifrons. The sequence goes on along the minus strand of NC_071090.1, from coordinate 112,954,458 downwards.
AGTATTCTTACCCCAGAGAGAGGGTTTTTACGCGCCAACAGCGGAAGTAGTTAGTAGTTGTGGTTAGTAGTTAGTGGTTAGTATTAGTGGTTAGTAGTAGTTAGTGGTTAGTAGTAGTAGTTGTGGTTAGTAGTAGTAGTTGTAGTTATTAGTAGTAGTTAGTGGTTAGTAGTAGTAGTTGTGGTTAGTAGTAGTAGTTGTGGTTAGTAGTAGTAGTTGTAGTTATTAGTAGTAGTTAGTGGTTAGTAGTTGTAGTAGTTAGTGGTTAGTAGTAGTAGTTGTGGTTAGTGGTTAGTAGTAGTTGTAGTTATTAGTAGTAGTTAGTGGTTAGTTGTAGTAGTTATTAGTAGTAGTTAGTAGTTGTGGTTAGTAGTTGTAATTATTAGTAGTGGTTAGTAGTAGTTGTAATTATTAGTAGTAGTTAGTGGTTAGTATTAGTGGTTAGTAGTAGTTAGTAGTTGTAAGTATAAGTAGTAGTTAGTGGTTAGTAGTAGTAGTTAGTAGTTGTGGTTAGTAGTAGTAGTTGTAGTTATTAGTAGTAGTTGTAATTATTAGTAGTAGTTAGTGGTTAGTATTAGTGGTTAGTAGTAGTTAGTAGTTGTAAGTATAAGTAGTAGTTAGTGGTTAGTAGTAGTAGTTAGTAGTTGTGGTTAGTAGTTGTAGTTATTAGTAGTAGTTAGTGGTTAGTAGTAGTAGTTAGTGGTTGTGGTTAGTAGTTGTAGTAGTTATTAGTAGTGGTTAGTATTAGTGGTTAGTAGTAGTTAGTAGTTGGAAGTAGTAGTAGTAGTAGTAGTAGTAGTTAGTAGTTAGTAGTTGTGGTTAGTAGTAGTAGTTAGTGGTTAGTAGTCTTAGTGGCTAGTAGTAGTAGTTAGTGGTTGTGGTTGTAGTGGTTATTAGTAGTAGTTAGTGGTTGTAGTGGTTATTAGTAGTGGTTAGTGGTTGTAGTGGTTATTAGTAGTAGTTAGTAGTAGTAGTAGTAGTGGTTATTAGTAGTAGTTAGTAGTTGTAGTAGTTATTAGTAGTAGTTAGTAGTTGTGGTTAGTAGTAGTAGTTAGTAGGATTCATCGCGTTAATCCCCCGTGAGATTCCAAAAATGTAAATAGTCACCAGGAGGTGGCAGCCGGTAAATCAGGACGGGGTTATTGGGGCACTAAAGTCTCAAAAGTGACGGCAGCTGAACCTTCACCAAACAACAGAGGGCATAAAAATGTGGACTGCATAGACAAATACCACCTCCTGCCAGAGGCAGAACGGGCAACGTCTGCTCCGCACGATGGGGAATCTGTAAACAAATGCGAGGGTTAAAGTACAGGAGGAGAAAAGTTACAGCAAGAGACTGGAATCTAACACCAGAGGCTGAGACGGAACGGAAAGAAGTTGGTAGATAAAGGTGGTAGATAAAGGGAACAGCCTCCCAGCAGAAGTGGTAGAGGGTAATACAGTGAGGGTATTAAACATGCATGGGATAGACATACGGCTCCTGAATCTAAGACGAGACCAACGACTGATTAAGCTTTGAGTCTTTACAGCAGGTTACTAGATGGGGGGCCGGATGGGGCCAATCTGCCGGCTGATTGTATGTAAAGTACTGGGGGGGGTTTCACTATGTGGCCACATATTGCTCAGCCCCCCCCCACACATTATATTGGGGAGTCATGGTGGGCTAAGCACAAAGCAGGGCTGCTAGCGATATGGCAGCAGGGGGCATTCTGACACAGCGAGGTACTTGATACCAGAGGCAAGGGCATTTAAGTAGCATGGAGACGCTCTGACCCCTTGCTTTGTTTGCAGCCCCCCATTCTTGCTGCGTCCCCCAGAAGTCCCCTCTGTACCCCGCGGACCCCGTCTCACCTGATATGGGGGCTCCGACGAGGCCTCCTACGCTTTCCACCATTTGCAGCAGTCCCAGGGCAGGTAGGACTTTCTGTTCCCCCACCACTCCGGGGAGGGCAGCGAACACCCCCGGGGTCAGGGCCCCGGCACAGAACCCAAAGGCCACCGCGGCCGCGCCCATCTCCACCAGTCCGCTGGCCAATGGCAGCAGCGCTTGGACCACGGCCGTCACCCCTGTCCACATGCTGAGAAGGGGCAGCATGCGTTTGGGCGTGAGATCGGACAGCCAGCCGGCAAACAGTCGCCCTCCCACGTCGGCCACCCCGACCAGCGACATGATCAGGGCCGCCTGCCGCTCGCCGGCTCCCCTCGCCTGCATGTGGGCTACCAGGTGGGCAAAGGGCACGAAGTATCCGGTGTTAATGAGGGTGATGGCCAGGCAGTAGAGGAGGAAGGGCCCGTCGCACAGCAGCTCGCAGCCCCACAGAAAGGAGCGCGTTTCGCCGGACGCTTCCCCCGGCAGGGGCCGAAGGACGGCTCCACACGGCACGGAGTGGAGGGTGAGGCCGGCCAGCAGCAGCATTGCCCCCCGCCAGGAGTATTCTTCAATGAGGTACTGCAACAGGGGGCTCATGGCAAACGACAGGGTGCCCACCCCAGTCAGAACAAAGCCCGTCGCCAGCGAACGCCTCCGGGAGAAATAGCGCGTCACGGTGGCCATCGAGGGGGAGAATATCAAAGCCCAACCGAGTCCTGTGGGGAGGAAAAACAATAAAGGAATGAGGCTCCCTCAGTATGAGTCTGCCCCAGTCTCAGCTGTGGGTCTGCCCCTTCCCATGCAGGCTTTTAGGGTGTAAGTTACCTGACAAGCCCCCAATGCACAGGTACAACTGGTAGAGGCTGGTGGCAAAAGAGGCACAAAACATCCCCAGGGAGGCAAGAAGCCCCCCCAACACAATAACTGGTCGGGGACCAAATCTCAAGGCGAGCGCACAGCCGAGGGGACCTGGGGAGAAAAAAAGAGAGTCAGCAGCGGCTCACATTACCCAAGTCTCTAACAAGCTCTAGGCTGGGGCAGTGGGGGTATAAAGCAAAAGCCAGGGGCGCCCAACATGCGCCCCGCTGGACACGGAGGTGCATGAGGTCTATACCAGGGCGCTCTGAGCAGCAGGGGCGCATCGGGCGAGGGGCGCATCGGGCGAGGGGCAATGTCTGTGCCGGCTGAGTCTATAGTGAGATAATAAGAGAGTGTGTGAGAGAGAGTGAGAGAGTCAGTAAGACTGTGAGTGTTCTCAGTATTTAGTGATGGGAGTCATGGTGTAACACCATCTGTGTCTGGATCCCCATATAATGGTAGCAGTCGGTATACAGGAGGCGAGGGGCGGTGGGGCAGTCGGTATACAGGAGACGAGGGGCGGTGGGGCAGTCGGTATACAGGAGACGAGGGGCGGTGGGGCAGTCGGTATACAGGAGGCGAGGGGCGGTGGGGCAGTCGGTATACAGGAGACGAGGGGCGGTGGGGCAGTCGGTATACAGGAGCCGAGGGGCGGTGGGGCAGTCGGTATACAGGAGGCGAGGGGCGGTGGGGCAGTTGGTGTGGTCTGAGGGTGATAGGGTAGTCAGTGGGGTAAATGCTGCCGGCAGGGATATTCATTAACTAAACGTTTATAAGACGCGTGGCAGAGAGAATGTCACGGGATCCGGCACATAATCTTTCTAATCAGAAAGTGCGAGCTCCTGGGGACAGCGCTCACCGCGAGATCATTTGCTCCCCAGCCTCCCGTTAGATAAGTAGATTGCTAGCTCCCGGGGTCAGGTTATCACATGTGTGTTTATAGATCGTACCCGCACCTCCCCCCCAGGCCCTGCCACGTTCTGCTGCTTCAGGGAATTCCTAACGGAGCATAAAATCCGACCTTTGCTCTAAGAACCCTGCAGCATATCTCACCCCTGGAAACTCCCCGGACCCTGCAGAGCATCACCCCCCCACACTATAAACACAACACAGAAACTGTTTCTATGGCAACAATCCGTGCTCGCTTTGTGCCACAAAAACTAAGAACGAGACAAAATGTTCTAAGAATAAGTTGTGGGCGGGGTTTGGGCACTGGCTTGGGCGGGGCTGGTTACCTCCCATGCTTAATCCCATCCCTCGGCCAGCGCCTCCCCCGCTTAACCCCACTCCTCGGCCAACGCCTCCCCCGCTTAACCCCACTCCTCGACCAGCGCCTCCCCCGCTTAACCCCACTCCTCGGCCAGCGCCTCCCCAGAATTAACCCATCACTTGCCTCCTGTTCTAGTCAAGTAGTGTTATAATTTGCCAGTGGGCCCCTTGAGGACCCGCAGAGTGCCCACTCGCCCCATCCTCCATAGAACTCACTCATTAGCTGCTGCACGGCCACTCCGCAGGACGTCACCCAGGACACGCTCCCCGCAGCCGAATCAAAATACTCCACAAACTCCGGGAAAAATACCCCAAACGAGCGAAGGGTCCCAAAAACCAGGCCGGCCTGCAGGAAGCAGGAGAGCAGCAGCACTGCACCCCACACGTCCCCATCCTGGGGCAGAGAGAGGGACATCAGCGACCCTGCGGAGAAAGAGACACGGTGAGGGGGTCCCGACCGCCCGGCCCACACAGCGAGGGGGTCCCGACCGCCCCGGCCGACACAGCGAGGGGGTCCCGACCGCCCGGCCGACACAGCGAGGGGTCCCGACCGCCCCGTCTGAGGGGGGAGATACAGAATGACCCCCCCCGAGCCTCACACGGAACACGGAGACTCAGAAAACAATATCCTGGAGTGTGACCCGCTAACAATCCACCGACACGCAGAGACATGCCTGGCTCTCTCTCTATTACACACAACGTCTCTCTCTATTACACGCACCGTCTCTACCTCTCTCTATTACACGCACCGTCTCTCTCTATTACACACACCGCCTCTCTCTCTGTATATTAGACACACTGTCTCTCTCTCTCTGTATTAGACACACTGTATCTCTCTGTATTAGACACACTGTCTGTCTCTCTCTGTATTAGACATACTGTCTGTCTCACTGTGTATTAGACACACCGTCTCTCTCTCTATGTATTAAACACACCGTCTCTCTCTGTATTACGCACGCTGTCTGTCTCTCTCTGTATTAGACACGCTGTCTGTCTCTCTCTGTATTAGACACACTCCCCACCTGTCTCTCCGTATTACGCACGCCGTCTCTCTCTCTCTCTCTCTATTAGACACACTGTCTCTCTATGTCTATCTGTATTTGACATTCTGTCCGTCTCTCTGTCTCTCTCTATTAGACACACTGTCTCTCTCTGTCTTTCTTTATTAGACATGCTGCCTCTCTCTCTCTATTAGACACACTGTCTCTCTCTCTCTTTTAGACACACTGTCTCTCTCTCTCTCTCTCTATTAGACACTGTCTCTCTCTCTCTATTAGACACACTGTCTCTCTCTCTCTTTTAGACACACTGTCTCTCTCTCTCTCTCTCTCTCTCTCTCTATTAGACACTGTCTCTCTCTCTCTATTAGACACACTGTCTCTCTCTCTGTCTGTCTGTATTAGACATGCTGTCTCTCTCTCTGTTTGTATTAGACATTCTGTCCGTCCGTCTGTCTGTCTGTCTGTCTCTCTCTATTAGACACACTGTCTCTGTCTGTCTGTATTAGACATTCTGTCCGTCTGTCTGTCTCTCTCTCTCTCTCTCTCTCTCTCAGACACACTGTCTCTCTCTGTCTGTCTGTATTAGACATGCTGCCTGTGTCTCTCTCTCTCTGTGTATTAGACACACTCCCCACCTGTCTCTCCGTATTACGCACGCCGTCTCTCTCTCTGTACCCGGTGCCGGTATCCGCCGCCGTCACCTGTCACCTCAGGACGAGCTGTAATAACTCCAGCCAATCACACACAGGATGGTGGGCGGAGTGAACTGCCGAACCAATCAGGCTTGGCTTACCTCCACTACTGTGCCAGAATAGGCGGACCGCCAATCACCTTGCAAGCCCCGCCCCTGTCAACTTTTCCGTCCCTCGATGTAATGCGATAAACCAATCAGGAAGTAGGTGTGTGGTCTAAGGACGCCAATCACTCCCATGATTGACCAATGACCGGTCGCTATTTTAGTGACGTCACGCAGCGGCTAAAGTTTGTGTTCCACGCTGGAAGGCGCCTTGTTGTGACTGGCGAGGGGGTGGAGCTTCCGGTGCGGTGCAAATCGGGATTTGGGGATTCCCCAACACGAGGAAGAGCTGACACCGCGACCGGCGACTTCCCACGGCAGCTCGGTGAGTAACGGGAACGGAGGAGGGGCCTGGGCTTCTCTACGATGTGTGTCCCTTATACGGAAGAGGAGGGGGCTGGGCGTCTATACGGTGCCCCTTATACAGAAGATGAGGGGGCTGGGCGTCTATACGGTGTGTGGTGTGTGTCCCTTATACAGAAGATGAGGGGGCTGGGCGTCTATACGGTGTCCCTTATACAGAAGATGAGGGGGCTGGGCGTCTATAAGGTGTGTGTGTCCCTTATACAGAAGAGGGGCCTGGGCGTCTATATGGTGCATGTGTCCCTTATACAGAAGAGGGGCCTGGGCGTCTATACGGTGTGTGTCCCTTATACGGAAGAGGAGGGGCCTGGGCGTCTATACGGTGTGTGTGTCCCTTATACGGAAGAGGAGGGGGCTGGGTGTCTATACGGTGTCCCTTATACAGAAGATGAGGGGGCTGGGCGTCTGTACGGTGTGTCCCTTATACAGAAGAGGGGCCTGGGCGTCTATACGGTGTGTGTCCCTTATACAGAAGAGGGGCCTGGGCGTCTATACGGTGTGTGTCCCTTATACAGAAGAGGGGCCTGGGCGTCTATACAGTGTGTGTGTCCCTTATACAGAAGAGGGGCCTGGGCGTCTATATACGGTGTGTGTGTCCCTTATACAGAAGAGGGGCCTGGGCGTCTATACGGTGTGTGTGTGTCCCTTATACGGTAGAGGAGGGGCCTGGGCGTCTATACGGTGTGTGTGTCCCTTATACAGAAGAGGGGCCTGGGCGTCTATATACGGTGTGTGTGTCCCTTATACAGAAGAGGGGCCTGGGCGTCTATATACGGTGTGTGTGTCCCTTATACGGTAGAGGAGGGGCCTGGGCGTCTATACGGTGTGTGTGTCCCTTATACAGAAGAGGGGCCTGGGCGTCTATATACGGTGTGTGTGTCCCTTATACAGAAGAGGGGCCTGGGCGTCTATATACGGTGTGTGTGTCCCTTATACAGAAGAGGGGCCTGGGCGTCTATATACGGTGTGTGTGTCCCTTATACAGAAGAGGGGCCTGGGCGTCTATATACGGTGTGTGTGTGTCCCTTATACGGTAGAGGAGCCTGGGCGTCTATACGGTGTGTGTGTGTCCCTTATACGGAGGAGGAGGGGCCTGGGCGTCTATATACGGTGTGTGTGTGTCCCTTATACGGTAGAGGAGCCTGGGCGTCTATACGGTGTGTGTCCCTTATACGGTAGAGGAGGGGCCTGGGCGTCTATATACGGTGTGTGTGTCCCTTATACGGTAGAGGAGCCTGGGCGTCTATACGGTGTGTGTGTCCCTTATACGGTAGAGGAGGGGCCTGGGCGTCTATATACGGTGTGTGTGTCCCTTATACGGTAGAGGAGCCTGGGCGTCTATACGGTGTGTGTGTCCCTTATACGGTAGAGGAGGAGCCTGGGCGTCTATACGGTGTGTGTGTGTGTCCCTTATACGGAGGAGGAGGGGATTGGGCGTCTATACTGTGTGTGTGTGCGCCTTATACAGAGTAGGGGGCTGGGCGTCTATATGGTGTGTGCCCCTTATACAGAATAGAAAGGGAGGGGTCTGGGCATCTATACGCTGTGTGCCCCTTATATAGAATAGAAAGGGGGGTCTGGGCATCTATACGCTGTGTGCCCCTTATACAGAATAGAAAGGGGGGGCTGGGCGTCTATATGCTGTCCCTTATATAGAAAGGCAGGGGGCTGGGCTGGGCTTCTATACTGTGTGTCTGTCCCTTTTACAGAAGAGGAGGGGCCTGAGTGTCAGTAGTTGAAAATCAGGAAGTGTATTCCGTGTACCGTGTGATATGCGTGTGCTGGCAGCGTCTGCTCTACATGCAGCGTGAACTGGAAAAATGGCCCCATCCGGCCCCCGTCTAGCTTAATCAGTCGTTGGTCTCGTCTTAGATTCAGGAGCCGTATGTCTATCCCATGCATGTTTAATACCCTCACTGTATTACCCTCTACCACCTCTGCTGGGAGGCTGCTCCGCTTATCTACGTCTCAGTAAAGTAAAACTTCCTTCCATTCCATGTCAGTCTCTGACTCTCTAGTGTGAGATTCCGCTCTCTTGTTGTAATTTTTCTCCTCCTTTGAAATAAATTCCCTCCGTCCTTTATTAACCCCGTTATATATTTTAATCCCCCCCCCGGAGAGTATATCGAGACCCCCTCCGCGTTTGAACATTGTTAATATCCTTCTGGGACAGGTATCTCCAGCACTGTACACACTACTCCAGGTGAGGTCTGTAAAGGGGCAGAGCCTCCTCCCTCTTGCTGCCATTAGTTAGTATAATTAACCCCTTAGAGTGAATGTTTCTTGCTGACCCCCCCCCAGGCTGTCTCTCTGCCCCGGCCGTTGTGTGATGGAGCCGCAGCCTGAGTCTGGGATGGAGCCGCCGCTCAGCCAGGAGACCTTTGAGGACCTGTGGAGCCTGTGAGTGAACGTGAGAGCTGCAGGGGGCGGGGTAGAGCTGGTGGGAGGAGCTCTGGGGGTTGGCTGTCGGTGCCGGTGGATAAGAGACGCAGGTCCAGCTCCCCTGCAGCGAGGAGGTTTGGGGTAAACAGACTCCCAATCCCCCCCCTCCCTGTCTTACCCCTTGGGGGGGTCCCTGGGCTCCCTGTCTTACCCCTTGGAGGATGGGGGGGGTTCCTCTGGGCTCCCTGTCTCACCCCTTGGAGGATGGGGGGGTTCCTCTGGGCTCCCTGTCTCACCCCTTGGAGGATGGGGGGGTTCCTCTGGGCTCCCTGTCTCACCCCTTGGAGGATGGGGGGGGGGTTCCTCTGGGCTCCCTGTCTCACCCCTTGGAGGATGGGGGGGGTTCCTCTGGGCTCCCTGTCTCACCCCTTGGAGGATGGGGGGGGTTCCTCTGGGCTCCCTGTCTTACCCCTTGGAGGATGGGGGGGGTTCCTCTGGGCTCCCTGTCTTACCCCTTGGAGGATGGGGGGGGTTCCTCTGGGCTCCCTGTCTCACCCCTTGGAGGATGGGGGGTCTCTGGGCTCCCTGTCTCACCCCTTGGAGGATGGGGGGGTCTCTGGGCTCCCTGTCTTACCCCTTGGAGGATGGGGGGGTCTCTGGGCTCCCTGTCTTACCCCTTGGAGGATGTGGGGGGGGTCTCTGGGCTCCCTGTCTCACCCCTTGGAGGATGGGGTGGTTTCTGGGCTCCCTGTCTTACCCCTTGGAGGATGTGGGGGGGGTCTCTGGGCTCCCTGTCTCACCCCTTGGAGAATGGGGGGGTCTCTGGACTCCCTGTCTTACCCCTTGGAGGATGGGGTGGTTTCTGGGCTCCCTGTCTCACCCCTTGGAGGATGGGGGGGTCTCTGGGCTCCCTGTCTCACCCCTTGGAGGATGCGGGGGGGTCTCTGGGCTCCCTGTCTCACCCCTTGGAGGATGCGGGGGGGTCTCTGGGCTCCCTGTCTTACCCCTTGGAGGATGCGGGGGGGGGGGGTCTCTGGGCTCCCTGTCTCACCCCTTGGAGGATGCGGGGGGGGGGTCTCTGGGCTCCCTGTCTCACCCCTTGGAGGATGCGGGGGGGTCTCTGGGCTCCCTGTCTCACCCCTTGGAGGATGCGGGGGGGGGTCTCTGGGCTCCCTGTCTTACCCCTTGGAGGATGCGGGGGGGTCTCTGGGCTCCCTGTCTTACCCCTGGGGGGGGTGGCGCAGGCTCCCGGCTGTCTGTGTTGCCCTGCGGGGGCAGATTCCCGTGTGTATCTCTCTTTGGGGAGGGGCAGTCACGCTGTGGGACAGGCTGTCTAATGTCTCCGCACTCTCTGCTTTCCAGGCTGCCTCTGCAGGATGTCTCTTATGTCTCGGGGAACGATCTGGTGAGTGACGCTCGCGATCTGTCTGTATATGGTGTTCCGGGCTGGGCCGGGGGGCCGTGGGCTGGGTCGGGGGTCTCTGGTTTCTCCCGACGCCCCACCTGCCTGCCCCTCCCCCCTCGCTGCTCTTCCACGCGCTCCTTATCAGTTTTGGTGCGTTTTGTGTCGTTTTTGGGTCACTTTGTTTCTTGCTGTTTTTAGGGTTTTCCCGAGGACCCCCTGCTGCCCCCCGACATGGCTGCGTTACAGGAGAGGGGGGTCAGCAGCTCCTTCACGGCCGTCGCCTCGCCCTCCGTGCCCTCGACGGAGGATTACCCCGGAGCTTATGGGCTGAAGCTGGAGTTTCAGCAGAACGGGACGGCCAAGTCTGTCACCTGCACGGTGAGTTACCCTCCCTCCTGGGTGCCTCAGCCCTGTATTAACTCTTCGTTAAGAGTCCTCGCTGCGGCTCCTGTGCTGGACATGTCTGGACTTGCCCTGCAGAGGCGGCTCCTCCCTCCCGTCTCCTCCTGCCGGACCCACCGGGGCATCAGTCATTCCGTGCACGGGAGTGACGCTCTGCGGCTTCGCTGGGATGGGGCTCTGCGGGAGGAGATGGCACGGGAGTGACGCTCTGCGGCTTCGCTGGGATGGGGCTCTGCGGGAGGAGATGGCACGGGAGTGACGCTCTGCGGCTTCACTGGGATGGGGGTCTGCAGGAGGAGATGGCACGGGAGTGACGCTCTGCGGCTTCGCTGGGATGGGGCTCTGCGGGAGGAGATGGCACGGGAGTGACGCTCTGCGGCTTCACTGGGATGGGGGTCTGCAGGAGGAGATGGCACGGGAGTGACGCTCTGCGGCTTCGCTGGGATGGGGCTCTGCGGGAGGAGATGGCACGGGAGTGACGCTCTGCGGCTTCACTGGGATGGGTAACTATGACGAGTGCGTCTGCAAGGAGTGACGCTCTGCGGCTTCACTGGGATGGGGGTCTGCAGGAGGAGATGGCACGGGAGTGACGCTCTGCGGCTTCACTGGGATGGGGCTCTGCAGGAGGAGATGGCACGGGAGTGACGCTCTGCGGCTTCGCTGGGATGGGGCTCTGCGGGAGGAGATGGCACGGGAGTGACGCTCTGCGGCTTCACTGGGATGGGTAACTATGACGAGTGCGTCTGCAAGGAGTGACGCTCTGCGGCTTCACTGGGATGGGGGTCTGCAGGAGGAGATGGCACGGGAGTGACGCTCTGCGGCTTCACTGGGATGGGGCTCTGCAGGAGGAGATGGCACGGGAGTGACGCTCTGCGGCTTCACTGGGATGGGTAACTATGACGAGTGCGTCTGCAAGGAGTGACGCTCTGCGGCTTCACTGGGATGGGGCTCTGCAGGAGAAGAGACTACAGGAGTGATGCTCTGCAGTTTCAGTATGCGCGCGGCTGCAGGGGGTGACGCTCTGCGCAGGTTGGGCGCGTTTGCCCTTCTGACCGCTCGGCTCTCGTTTTTTTTCCTCCCCAGTACTCCGAGGAGCTGAACAAGCTGTTCTGCCAGTCTGCAAAAACCTGCCCCGTTCTGATCCGCGTGAACAGTCCGCCCCCCAGCGGGGCAATTCTCCGCGCCACGGCCGTCTTCAAGAAGTCTGAACACGTCGCCGAGGTGGTGAAGCGATGTCCGCACCACGAGCGCTCGGCGGAACCGGGAGACGGTCAGTGGGTCTGCATGCTGTGTGCCGGGGGGGCCCCTCGTTCTCCTCTGATAGGTGGGGGGGGCCCCCCTCGTTCTCCTCTGATAGGTGTGGGGGGGGGGCCCTCGTTCTCCTCTGATAGGTGTGGGGGGCCCCCCTCATCCTCCTCTGATAGGTGGGGGGGGCCCCCCTCATCCTCCTCTGATAGGTGTGTGGGGGGCCCCCCTCGTTCTCCTCTGATAGGTGTGGGCCTCGTTCTCCTCTGATAGGTGTGGGGGGGCCTCGTTCTCCTCTGATAGGTGTGTGTGGGGGGGGCCTCGTTCTCCTCTGATAGGTGTGTGTGTGGGGGGGGCCTCGTTCTCCTCTGATAGGTGTGGGGGGGCCCCCCTCGTTCTCCTCTGATAGGTGTGGGGGGGCCCCTCGTTCTCCTCTGATAGGTGGGTCCTTCCCGGCGTCCCTGCTGTGTTGTGGGGCACTGCCCCTCGTATCCCTGGCAGGTTCAGCCCTCCATTTCCTGGGGTAATTTCTGTGCGGTGTTACCTGATGCCCCCTATTGCTAGGGGGGTCTTGATGTCTCTTGTGGTGGCTCTGGGCCCCGTTCGGCATGCGCCCCCCGGGCTGTTGATGTATCTGTGGTGTCTCTTGTTCCCCGCTGCAGATTCTGCCCCCCGGAGTCACCTGATCCGCGTGGAGGGTAACTCTCTGGCTCAGTACGTGGAGGACCAGCACACGGGGCGGCACAGCGTCTGCGTGGCGTATCAGGAGCCGCAGGTAACGGCCGGACCAATCGCTTTCCCGGCTGGGTTGACCCTTGACCCTAAATGCTCTCTTTTCATTGGTCGCAGGTTGGGTCCGAGTGCACGACGGTCCTGTATAACTACATGTGTAACAGCTCGTGTATGGGGGGCATGAACCGCAGGCCCATCCTCACCATCATCACCCTGGAGTCCAGAGAGTGAGTCGCTCGCCCCCCTGCTCGCCCCCCCTGCTCGCTCCTGTCACCACAATCTCTTTCCTTTCTCTCTCTCTCTCTCTCCCAGTGCTGTGCTCCTCGCCCCCCCTGCTCACTCCTCGCCCCCTCCGCTCGCCCCTGTCACCACAATCTCTTTCCTTTCTCTCTCTCTCTCTCTCTCTCTCCCCCAGCGCCGTGCTCCTCGCCCCCCCTGCTCACTCCTCGCCCCTGTCACCACAATCTCTTTCCTTTCTCTCTCTCTCTCTCTCTCTCTCTCTCTCTCTCTCTCTCTCCCAGCGCCGTGCTCCTCGCCCCCCCTGCTCACTCCTCGCCCCCTCCGCTCGCCCCTGTCACCACAATCTTTCCTTTCTCTCTCTCTCTCCCAGCGCCGTGCTCCTCGCACCCCCCTGCTCACTCCTCGCCCCCTCCGCCCGCTCCTCGCCCCTGTCACCACAATCTCTTTCCTTTCTCTCTCTCTCTCCCAGCGCCGTGCTCCTCCCACCCCCCCGCTCGCTCCTCGCCCCTGTCACCATAATCTTTCCTTTCTCTCTCTGTGGCATGCTCCTCGCCCCCCTCCACCCGCTCCTCACCCCTGTCACCATAATCTCTTTCCTTTCTTTCTCTCAGCGGCGTGCTCCTCGGGCGGCGCTGCTTTGAGGTGCGGGTCTGCGCATGTCCGGGACGAGATCGGCGATCAGAGGAAGAGAATTACTCGAAAAAGAAAGGGCTGAAAATCGGTGGAAAGAGAGGTATGTGGTGAGGAAATTTACTGAGGGGGTGGTAGGTTAGTGGAACAGCCTCCCAGCAGATGAGACCAGGAACAGATTAAGGGTCCGGGACGCTAACGTGCGTCCTTCTGCCTCGTCTTCCCAGAGCTTCCAGCCTCGCCTGCCCCAGACGCTCCTCTGCCCAAAAAGAGGGTGGTCGCCGAGGAGGAGACCTTCACGCTGCAGGTAAGGTGGCAGGCCTCCGAACCACGCCCCCCCCCGGCAGCGTTTCCGGCACATTCCTGACGCGCTTCTATCCAATCAGGTGCGAGGACGCGAACGCTACGAGATGCTGAAGAAGCTGAATGAGGCCCTCGAGACGCAGGAGAAGTTGGACCAACAAAAGCTGTGAGTACGGTGGGGCGGAAAGGTGGCCCTCGCCCGGCCCTTTAACCCCTAGAGTGCCGCAGCGATGGAGGCAGTCGGCCTGCTTCTTCCATGGAGAGTGCCACGGCCAGGGGCCGCAGCTACTCCCGCTGTATAAGTGTAAATCTGTCTGGGGGGTCCCGCTCGCCATATGTGCCCTTAGAGCTGTCTCTAACGGCCCCCTGTGGGAGAGGGGCCCTGACCCATGGAAGCCCTTCTTTAAGTAAAGGCTCTCGGGGGGGGGGGGACTTACAGTCTAGGGGGTAAGTTCTTAGGCTTCGTTTGGTTTAGTGCCCTCGGGGGGGGGGGCTTCCTTTGGTTTAGGGCCCTCGGCGGCGGGGTACTGGGGTCTTGTGTGTCGCGAGGCTGCGCACGCACGTGTTCATGATCCACGCTTGTGTCCTGCAGGTCTCTGAAATGCCGCAAGTGTCGCGATGAAATCAAACCGAAGAAAGGGAAGCGGCTCCTTCTAAAGGAAGAGCAGGACTCTGAATAGGGGCCCCGGGGGCCCTCGCTATCTCTGTGGCAGGCTGTAGGGGCCCTGATGTAACTTGGGGGGTGCACCTGGGGCAGGCTGTAGTGTGGGGCCATTCTATACGTTGGCTGTAAGGGGGGGTCACCCTGTGTGGGGCCAGGGGCCATTCTATACGTTGGCTGTGGGGGGGGTGCCCCGTAACATTCACTGCCATTCCCTTTTTTTTGTAATCCTATTTTTGGTTATTTTTTAAATAAAATCTTCACATTTTCACTGTAATTTGTCGCGTGGTTTGGTGTGGAGGTGAGTGCCGGTGAACCAGGGGCCGCGCGCGGGGGGGTGTCGGGGCTCACGAGGGGGGGGTAATTAATCCCTTTCCCACACAAATTATTCATCCTTTTTTCGCAACAAACAGGGCTTTCGTTTGAAACCATAGAAACCGGCTGTAAACGATCACTGTGGGCGCTTTATTTTTATTTTTTTTTCTTTTGTGGGTGGCGCTGATCCCTCCCCATCTCCGCCGCGCCGATCCCTCCCCATCTCCGGTTGGGGGCCGGCAGGTAAAGCGCTGACATATGCCGTACTGTTCCTTTATGAGACAGGTACCGCCGCAGCCTCGATCCACGCTGCCGGTTTAACCGTGAACCCTGCTGAATGTTCTGTAGGTTTGGAGGAGGCTACACTCACACTCGCTCTCACACTCTCTTAATGTCTCCCTACCTTCACTGAGGGCTTCCGTGTCAGTCTCCTCCTCTCCCGCAGCTCCGCTTCTCCAATTCTTTCATTCCTTTGTCCTCCTGGAGCGCTTCCTCAAAAGGGCGGAGTCTCTGTGCCACTGTCGATTGGAGGCCTGAGGAACTCGCTGTCCACGTGGTGCGTACTGTGGCTCCGCCTCGTTTAGGAAGTACTCTGGGAAGTCTGGCAAGGGAGCTGACACCGGCCCCCTGAAGCAGCGAGGGAGTTAAAAATCACTGAACGCGCGCGGCTCGTGTCTGTACGTGTACCGCGTTGCCACGGTAACTAAAGCAGCTTTTGTGTGGGGTAATTAAAGGGCATGCAGCTGAGCAAACATACATGTGCAGGCACACGCGTGTGCACACAGTCGCACGGGCACCGACGCGCTGCGATTTGTTTAGGAGACGGCCGGGCGATTTGTTAGTCAAATCCCGGTGGTTATAAGCCCCGCGGTCTCGCGCTGTATTGGGGGGTCTCTGACGGTAAGCAGGCAGCCACGGCTCTCGGGATGTCTCTGAGAATCCAGCTGGGTCTCTCCTGTCTCAGTAAGTTCTTTTCTAAATACCCCCCGGGGGGTTACCTTTTCCCACTAGTTACCCCACCTCTACTCATTACCCCCTCTCCCCCTGCACTGCCCTACTTATAACACTCACTTAAAGCCCTGCCTGTTCAGAGGAGCTTACAATCTACCCTCCTACTACCCTCACCCGGCAGCCCCTCTCCTTCTGTCTCGCGACGGGGGGGGGGGGGGCACTGTGGGCCGGGCTGGCTGTGCGCGCGTCGGTCCTCCCCAGCGGCTGTCCATCTGTATGCTGTGTCTGTCTTGCAGTCGCCGTGGCAACGGCCGCCGCTCCTCAGTACTTTTTTGTGAAGCAGTCTCTGACGTGGCTCGAGGCGCTCTCGTACTGCCGCTCTCAGTACACGGACCTGGTGAGCACTCTCTCCGACCTGGAGCTTTACACCGTGTCGGCAGTGACCATGTTCAACGAGGCGTGGATTGGCTACCACCTCTGCAACCCGGGCTCCTGGCGCTGGAGTAACGGGGCCACGGGGGCCTACACCAGGTGGAACTTGGGGGAACCCAGCCAGGTCTCCAACGCCTGCGTCCGGGTGATTGGCGGCAAATGGAGCGACGCCGACTGCGGCTCCCGCTACTACTTTATGTGCTACAAGCGTAAGTGCCGCAAAATGAATTATTCCTCCCCGCCACTGTTGCTGATAATGCTGTCGCCAGATATTTAACCCTCCTCTCCCCGCTCAGTATTAGACGCCACTGTCCCAGAGCTTCCCAGCACCTGTCAGTGGCCCCTGAAGCCGACCACGCCTGGATCCTTGAGCACCGGAGGCCCCGATATCACTGCTTTCTCCCCAAGGTGGTCCACCAATAGTAACCAGGATCAGAAGGGCCCGGGGAGCCCTCAGATCACGCCTGTACGCGGGACGAGTCCACGTGTGGCCCCTGGGACCTCGTCTGAGTCCAGTGATTCCTCCGACACGCCCGCCGTTTCTTCTCAGTCACCAGGTAGCCGGGTGATGCCGGGGGGCAGCTGTGCGTCCACTGCTTAGTGGCACTTAATGAAAACTTTGTATTTCAGGCACCGCCGGCTCCCCCATGTCTACGGCCCAGGAGCCCACAAGCCACGACGTGACCAATGCCACAGAAATGGGTACGTGGGTCACCACCCCCTCGCTTCCCATAATGCTGTCTCTCCTCGCGAAGTACTCTCCACCCTCTCTAACACTTTCTCTCTCCTCGCTGCCAAGTCCCCTCCTCCCTCTCGAATACTTGCCCCTCTTTCTTGCCCAGTCCCTCCTCTCTTTCTATAACACTTTTCCTCCTCCACCCCTCTGTTTGCCCTCGGGGCAGCTGCCGTGTTTGTGCTTCTTCCCCAGTGTCTCTGCATTTGGTGCTGACCCCCATGACGTGGGCAGAGTCCCGCTCGTACTGTCGACAGCATCACACAGACCTGGCCGTAGTCTCCATCCCCGAGGAACAAAGCACCATTTCTGTCCTGCTGTCGGGGATGACGTCTGGCGGAAAATACTGGATTGGCCTTCGACAAAACCGGTTCTGGGGCCATTGGTACTGGAGCGGAGGACACGTCTGGGGGAACTCCACTGCCTGGGGGGCCGGAGAGCCGCAGGATCCGCTCTCCCAAGCTTGTGGCCTCCTGTCAGCAGGCGACCTTCGATGGAACTCCGCTTGCTGTGGGGAGAGGCTGCCGTTTGTCTGTTATGAGGGTGAGTGAAGCTCCTCTAGTATAAAAGTGTATTTTTACGATCATTGCGTCCCTCTGAAGGTTATGGACCCCCCCAAAATCAAAGCCTGTCGGTTACTAAATCAGGCAACTGTCTGTAATGTCTGCCTGAGTCAGGAGTGTCTGTCCGTGTCTATGAAATTGGGAAGGGCTGCACTCCAAGCGGCTCCATCAGCCCCTTGCCCCCATACACACTGTCGCACATTTGCACACACTCACTTTTGCATGTTCCCATTCATGCTCACATACACTTACACCTACACATTCATGCGCACACAAACATTTACTCATACACATTCATGCTCACACACACCTATAAATTGATGCTCAGAAGCATTTACACAATACACATACGCATTCATGCTCACACACAAACATTTACACAACACATTCATGCTCACACACAAACATTTACACAATACACATACGCATTCATGCTCACACACAAACATTTACACATTACACATACGCATTCATGCAAACACACATTTACACAATACATACGCATTCATGCTCACACACAAACATTTACACAATACACATACGCATTCATGCTCACACACACAAACATTTACACATTACACTCTACACACACCCTTACTTCTCGTTCCTGCCTCTCCTGGCTGGTCCACCATGATCTATAAAGGGCCAGCTGCGCCCCTGATCAAATGTATCTTATACCGACTTCTCCTTTCCAGATTTATAACGAGGAAGTGAGCCCTACCCTCGCCCCGAATCGGGTGATCTTCACAGCGAGCGTTTCTTTCAGAGGAGTTCTGATATGTGTCCTGTGTGTATCCCACACTGAAATACACGCGTGTGAAGTTCCTTTATCCGTGGTGTGGACTGTGTGCCGGGAGATTTCCTGTGAGTCCCCTCAGCGAGGTCCTCCACGCACTCTCCGGCACGCACTCTCGCACCTCTTAACCCACTTACTCACCAGGTAGTCCACTTAGGACCCACGTCCCGGCGGAGACATTGTTTTCTTTATGGCTCGGGGTAGTACCGCTCTGTGGCCCCGGCACGTCGGTAACTTGATGCAGCCGTGTTTTGGGAACCGTTTCATGTTGACTCCTATTAAATTGCGATGGACGTTCATCCTTCTCTGCTGGTCTTCTTGGGATGGTAAATACTCTGCGCTGATGTGCAGCGGGACACGCGTGTGAATGACGGCGTCTCTAGTGGCTGTGCGTGTCTGAGTGTGCACTCAGTCCGACGCTGTGTCTGGCAGGTCGATTTATTGCATGAAAGCTACGTTGCAGTTGTCTTGCTTTATTGGAACTGCGTTGCCCCTTATTGGGGTATTGGGCTCCGGTTGGGGGGATTAACCCCTTATCCCATCTGTGGAGGGGTTAATTTCTAAGAATTATTTGCCATGGTTACGGCAGAATCAGATCGCACCCTGTCCCCTGCGCGTTTCACCCCCACAAATACTCATTACCGCGTTCAGGGCGAACATTCGCTCTCCTGATTTCTAGAAAGTGACCGGCGTTTTAGGAGCGCGGCGGCCCCCGCAGACCCAGCTGCTCTTCCATGTTCCTGACACTAGGTGGCCCCCTCGGGATTCCCCTCTCGGCCCGGCCGCCTGACGCGGGGCGATGGAACGAGTCTGAGCTTCAGTAAAACCCGGAGCGGTCTGACCGCTATACCCCCTGACCTCCCTGCGCATTATGACTGAGCCGGCCCCTGTATAATGTATAGATAAATCAGTGACTGAGCCAGCCCTGTATAATGTGTAGATAAATCAGTGACTGAGCCAGCCCTGTATAATGTATAATTAAATCAGTGACCACCCCTGTATAATGTATAGATAAATCAGTGACCGGCCCCCTGTATAATGTATAGATAAATCAGTGACCCGCCCCCTGTATAATGTATAGATAAATCAGTGACCCGCCCCCTGTATAATGTATAGATAAATCAGTGACCCGCCCCCTGTATAATGTATAGATAAATCAGTGACCGCCCCCCTGTATAATGTATAGATAAATCAGTAACCCCCCCCCTTTATAATGTATAGATAAATCAGTGACCGCCCCCCTGTATAATGTATAGATAAATCAGTGACCGGCCCCCTGTATAATGTATAGATAAATCAGTGACCCGCCCCCTGTATAATGTATAGATAAATCAGTGACCGGCCCCCTGTATAATGTATAGATAAATCAGTGACCGGCCCCCTGTATAATGTATAGATAAACCAGTGACCGGCCCCTGTATAATGTATAGATAAATCAGTGACCGGCCCTCTGTATAATGTATAGATAAATCAGTGACCGGCCCCCTGTATAATGTATAGATAAATCAGTGACCCGCCCCCTGTATAATGTATAGATAAATCAGTGACCCGCCCTCTGTATAATGTATAGATAAATCAGTGACCGGCCCCCTGTATAATGTATAGATAAATCAGTGACCGGCCCCCTGTATAATGTATAGATAAATCAGTGACCGGCCCCTGTATAATGTATAGATAAATCAGTGACCCGCCCCCTGTATAATGTATAGATAAATCAGTGACCCGCCCCCTGTATAATGTATAGATAAATCAGTGACCGGCCCCTGTATAATGTATAGATAAATCAACGAGCCGGCCCCCTGTATAATGTATAGATAAATCAGTGACCGGCCCCCTGTATAATGTATAGATAAATCAGCGAGCCGGCCCCCTGTATAATGTATAGATAAATCAGTGACCGGCCCCTGTATAATGTATAGATAAATCAGTGACCCCCCCCCTGTATAATGTATAGATAAATCAGTGACCGGCCCCTGTATAATGTATAGATAAATCAGCGAGCCGGCCCCCTGTATAATGTATAGATAAATCAGTGACCGGCCCCCTGTATAATGTATAGATAAATCAGTGACCGGCCCCCTGTATAATGTATAGATAATCTCTCTCTGTTCCCGCCGTTACTGGGTCAGTTATGAGGAGGTGACAGACGGTGAGTCTAATTCCAGTTTAATCCCAGTTAGTAATTCTGTGACCTTCATCTGCGGCAGAAATGTGCAGATTAATCCCGTGAGGCTGAGGATTTAAAACCACCTCTGCTGGTTGGCTGTTCCTCGAATGCTTTTTATTGAGTTTGACAATTTTCATTTTCGATCATATTTTAGAGACATGATCCAGCTGAATGTGTCCTGTCCTGCACCGCCCCCTCTGCCACGGGGCACCGCCCCCTCTGCCACGGGGCACCGCCCCCTCGAGGTCACCTCCCCCTCCGCTGCGGTTATAACTCGACTGCTTTAACACAAAGAGGTTTTATTGGGGGGAACACTTTATTGGAGGGCAAGTTATTTGCCCTCGTCACACACTTGGTGGGGTATTTGGTATTTTTGCGTTAAGGTAAAATATTTACAAAAGAGTCCTGCGGGGTTTTGTGTTTCATGTACATGAGACCACCGAGGCGCACCGTAACCGACGCGCATAGCCGGTGTAGCTACAAGAATAAAAACATTTCTCATCCCTGAAAACGTTCTGCCCCAGGGTCAGTGGGATTTGGGGCAATACTCATTTGGGGGGGCAGGTTCTGTAACGGGGGGGGGGGACCCGGAGCCGCTGGGCACTCCAGAGGCGCCTGTATAACGGAGCTCGTGCTTCCCCAAAGCGTCCACGCACGGCCCCCGACGTGTCCCCCGACGCGCTTCGCTGAGCCCAGAGCTTCCACCGGCTTGGAGGCGCCGAGCGAGTCGCCGACAGGTGCTGCGGTTACGGGGGAGGGGGTAATTTACACTGTGACGGCGTTGCAGAGTCGGGGCCCCGGCCGGCTCGGCTCTCAGTTGTTGATCCGGAGTCTGAAGGCCACGCGGCCGGCGAATTTGTCTCTGTCGTCCTTGTTGTTGATGTTCCCCGCGTTCACTCTGCACTCCACGAGGTGATCCACGTTCCGCATCGCGTTCTCAAAGCGGACGGCCACCAGGGGCTGCGTGTAATTCTTCTGGGGGGAGAAGGGGACGGTCACTTACCGGGGGAGGGGGTCAGGTAACAGAGGTAATAAAAGGGGCAAAATCGTCCCCAACCGTCACTGAGAAACCCCATGGGATGATATTTCCCCCGGCGGGTGGGACAGGGAGGGAGTGAGTGGAGTCCATGGGATGATATTTCCCCCGGCGGGTGGGACAGGGAGGGAGTGAGTGGAGTCCATGGGATGGTATTTACCCCGGTGGGCAGGACAGGGAGGGGGTGGAATCCATGGGATGATATTTACCCCGGTGGGCGGGACAGGGAGGGGGTGGAATCCATGGGATGATATTTACCCCGGTGGGCGGGACAGGGAGGGGGTGGAATCCATGGGATGATATTTACCCCGGTGGGCGGGACAGGGAGGGGGTGGAATCCATGGGATGATATTTACCCCAGGGGGGATGGGTGGGTTCAGTGAAGGGGTGGAAGCCATGGGATGATATTTACCCTAGCGGGTGGGACAGGGAGGGGGTGGAATCCATGGGATGATATTTCCCCCGGCGGGTGGGAAAGGGAGGGTAGTCCGTACATACAGATGGTAAAATGCATGGTTTGGGGACTTATGTTGGGGGTTGGAAGACTGCCTGACCGTGGTGACCAATGGGAGACTTTGCCTCCATTGGGGTAATATCGGGTGGTGATGGGGTCAGGTGCACGAGGGAGAGGGGGGTGGAAATCAGGATTCATTCTTACCTGAGCTTTGTTGCCATAATAAGGGAAATACATCAGATCGATGGTGCCGAGGCCAGTCCCGTTATTGGGGAAATAAACCCTTTTACCCAAAAGCCGTTCGTTTTCTTCAGTCTAAAAAAATAAAAACACAATTGTTGGCGTGAATCCAGCAAGAAGGAATTATTCCGGGACCAAAATAATGGCACGGTCCTACAGTATGAGGGATTTGTCCTATAAGCTGACAGACCCTACACCGTTCCTACAATATAAATGGGGTGTATGAGGAGTTTGTCCTATACGCCGACAGACCCTACACCAGTCCTATAATATAAATGGGGTGTATGAGGAGTTTGTCCTATACACAGACAGACCCTACACCAGTCCTATAATATAAATGGGGTGTATGAGGGGTTTGTCCTATACACCGACAGACCCTACACCAATCCTATAATATAAATGGGGTGTATGAGGAGTTTGTCCTATACACAGACAGACCCTACACCAGTCCTATAATATAAATGGGGTGTATGAGGAGTTTGTCCTATACACCGAGACACAGACCCTATACCAGTCCTATAATATAAATGGGGTGTATGAGGGGTTTGTCCTATACACTGACAGACCCTATACCAGTCCTATAATATAAATGGGGTGTATGAGGAGTTTGTCCTATACACTGACAGACCCTATACCAGTCCTATAATATAAATGGAGTGTATGAGGGATTTGTCCTATACACAGAGACACAGACCCTATACCAGTCCTATAATATAAATGGGGTCTATGAGGGGTTTGTCCTATACACTGACAGACCCTATACCAGTCCTATAATATAAATGGGGTCTATGAGGAGTTTGTCCTATACACCGACAGACCCTATACCAGTCCTATAATATAAATGGGGTGTATGAGGGGTTTGTCCTATACAAAGACAGACCCTACACCAGTCCTATAATATAAATGGGGTGTATAAGGGGTTTGTCCTATACACCGACAGACCCTACACCAATCCTATAATATAAATGGGGTGTATGAGGAGTTTGTCGTATACACCGAGACACAGACCCTATACCAGTCCTATAATATAAATGGGGTGTATGAGGGGTTTGTCCTATACACTGACAGACCCTATACCAGTCCTATAATATAAATGGGGTGTATGAGGAGTTTGTCCTATACACTGACAGACCCTATACCAGTCCTATAATATAAATGTGGTGTATGAGGGGTTTGTCCTATACACTGACAGACCCTACACCAATCCTATAATATAAATGGAGTGTATGAGGGATTTGTCCTATACACAGAGACACAGACCCTATACCAGTCCTATAATATAAATGGGGTGTATGAGGAGTTTGTCCTATACACTGACAGACCCTATACCAGTCCTATAATATAAACGGGGTGTATGAGGGATTTGTCCTATACACTGACAGACCCTATACCAGTCCTATAAAATAAATGGGGTGTATGAGGGGTTTGTCCTATACACTGAGATAAACCTATAGTGTGTAAATATATATAGATGAGCTGTATCGGTACTATGTATATAGGGTTGTTTTCTCTATAAGGTACTTGCTATAAGGGCTGCTAGGATGTATATCTACGTGTCGTGCGTCATCGCGGCTTTGGGGAAATTCCTACGGGGCTGAGGCTTTCTATGAGTTTTGGGGGATTGTATCGTTTCACGCAGCTTTATAGAATGTTTGCCTACAGGGTATCTATAGGGCTACTGAGGATTGTAGTCTATACGAGCCACGTCTTACCGACTCATTTACAGCTGATTTGAGCTTCTGAGGACATAAAGAAAGAGACGGACTGAGAGATCACGAGAAAGACAGACGGACAGACATTCCACTAAATCCCCACAGACACCAGTGGCTCCATAAGCCGTGGGCACTTTCCCCGCTCACCTTCCCGGTGCAGTTGACGGTAATCGAGGTATTAGACAGCTGGGGGATGACGCTGGGCAGGAAATGAATGACCTGCGGAGAGAGAGACGTGTGCGGTGAGAACGTGTCCACACGCAACACCCGATGCCCCGATCCCCACGCATACTGATCCCCTAC
This sequence comes from Spea bombifrons, assembly GCF_027358695.1. Taxonomy (NCBI): domain Eukaryota; kingdom Metazoa; phylum Chordata; class Amphibia; order Anura; family Pelobatidae; genus Spea; species Spea bombifrons. The sequence goes on along the minus strand of NC_071090.1, from coordinate 112,930,599 downwards.
CCTGTTCATTTTGATGAGCACACAGGGCGTCCCATCTTTGTACCCATACGAGTTGTCTTCGAGGCCGGAGCAGAGGCCCAGGGAGCTGCGCAGGAACTGACAGGCCCTCTTGGGGTAATTCCTCACGTCTCCCGTGTCCTCCTGTCTGTTGTACGCTCCGCCGTTGCACGCCGAGCCCCGCTGCTCCTGGACCGTGAGGTTATAATCTACAGGAACCACAAGATGGAGCGTTAGGGAGGACAAGGAACCAGTTCGTCAACTGGAGCGAAGGGTGTTGGTAGGAGAAGAACGTTAGGAGAGTCTGGGGCCAGACTTGAGTGAGGAGGACTGGGAGGAGAACAGATGGCGCAAAGAGCAGATGGGAAGAAGGACAGGAGATGAAGGAGACCCAGAGCAGATAAAGAAGGACAGGAGATGAAGGAGACACAGAGGAGATAAAGAAGGACAGGAGATGAAGGAGACAGAGGAGATAAAGAAGGACAGGAGATGAAGGAGACGCAGAGGAGATAAAGAAGGACAGGAGATGGAGACAGAGGAGATAAAGAAGGACCAGGAGATGGAGAGACAGAGGAGATAAAGAAGGACAGGAGATGAAGGAGACAGAGGAGATAAAGAAGGACAGGAGATGAAGGAGACGCAGAGGAGATAAAGAAGGACAGGAGATGAAGGAGACACAGAGGAGATAAAGAAGGACAGGAGATGAAGGAGACGCAGAGGAGATACAGAAGGACAGGAGATGAAGGAGACAGGAGGCGAAGGAAGCAGAGAGGAGATGGAGGAAGCACAAAGGAGAAGAAGGAGGACAGGAGATAAAGGAGACAAGAGGTGAAAGAGACAGGAAGTGAAGGACGCACAGATGAGATGAAGGAGACTGCAGGTAAAGGAAGCACAGATACGATGAAGGTGACAGGAGAAGAAGGAGGCACAGAGGAGATGGAGGAGACAGGAGATGGAGGAGACACAGAGGAGATGGACAGATGATAATATGTGGTGTGAAGCGACGTAATAAATACACTCACCCCCCAGCACACTGTCCAGGGCGCTGGAATATTTGCCCCAGGAGGCCTGACCTTCCGTCACGTTGTACACTATGTCCAGACCGTCCGTCTTGGGGCGAATCATTAAACCTAAAGGGAATATGGAGGTCATTAGACAGTCAGACAACAGAAAAGACGGCACCAAATGCATCGCATTCCCAGCGAGGAATCTCCCGTACTGGGCAACATTGGGGGTGATTCTCCTTTTGGGGCAGGTGGGCAGAAAGAACCTGGAGGAGCTCCCCGAGCACCAGATGTTTGGGGGCAGTAAAGGGGGCAGGATAGATTTAAAGGGAACTGTTTGGCGTGATCCACCCCCCCAACTCAAAACCAGGACTTTGTGGAGGGTCCACCATACAGACCCCAGGGGTAGTTTTACCTGGATTGGCCAGCCGGTCCGAGTACTTGGGGTTGTACTCGTCGATGGTCTGCAGCATCACCCACATGGTGAGGCTGAACATCGCGGTGAGGAACGCGTAGAACACCAAGTAGAAGAGCAGGATGAGTCCTGTCAGGAGAGACGGCGCTTGTTACACATGAATGGGGTCGCGGCCAGCATCTGCCCCACACACTTACCCCCAGCCGCAGGGGAACAGGTATTTCTGCCCCCGCTCTCCAGACACAGAGCTCCATCCCACCCCCACCCTCTCTGAACGATGTAATCGCTCTTTAGGACAATAATCCGACGTCCTGTTCTTTTTATATCTCCCCACCCTGTCTTCTTTTTAATGACCTCATAATTATGATGCAATCACCAGCTCTTAATTACATCACGTGGCTCTCGGCATAATGTGAATATCCAATGCCCTATCGCGTCACTGTATTAGCTGCTACCATTTCTGCTGGGAGGCTGTTCCATTTACCTACCACCCCCTCAGCAGAGTTGTACAATGTGTCTCTCTATGGATAATTCATCACCTTGCGCAGCTACGGACCTTTCTATATAATGTGCAAACAAACCCCCAAAATACCCCTTTAATGACCCAAAACACCCGGTGTGCTGCCCCCTCCCCCTGGGGTAAGCGGAGCGCGAGCCGGAGATCAAAACATATACGCAAAAAACAACATCCCCTATATATATATTTATATAGAAGGCGTATACACATCCCCTATATATATACATATTTATATAAAAAGTATATATATACATCCCCTATATATATATATATAGAGACAGTATATACATTTATATAAAAAGTATATACACATCCCTTATATATATATTTATATCGAAGGCGTATACACATCCCCTATATATATAGAGAGACAGTATATACATTTATATAAAAAGTATATACACATCCCTTATATATATATTTATATAGAAGGCGTATACACATCCCCTATATATATACATATTTATATAAAAAGTATATATATACATCCCCTATATATATATATATAGAGACAGTATATACATTTATATAAAAAGTATATACACATCCCTTATATATATATTTATATAAAAAGTATATACACATCCCCTATATATATTTATATAGAAATACCCATTATTAACCCCGTCACCCTTCTAGCTATGCCCGTAATACCCCTTATTAACCCCGTCACTCACCCCAGCTGTGCCGGTAATACCCATTATTAACCCCGTCACCTCCTAGCTGTGCCTGTAATACCCCTTATTAACCCCGTCACTCACCCCAGCTGTGCCGGTAATATCCATTATTAACCCCATCACCTCCTAGCTATGCCCGTAATACCCCTTATTAATCCCATCACTCACCCCAGCTGTGCCCGTAATACCCATTATTAACCCTGTCACCTCCTAGCTATGCCTGTAATAACCCTTATTAACCCCGTCACTCACCACAGCTGTGCCCGTAATACCCATTATTAACCCCGTCACTTACCCCAGCTGTGCCCGTAATACCCCTTATTAACCCCGTCACTTACCCCAGCTGCTGCCCGTTCTGCCCATGAATTCCCGGGTCCGGGGGTTCCACATGAATTCTCTGAATTCTTCCATAATTTGCCCGCAGCTTCGCTTCTGACTCAGGGCAGCCATCCTGGTTACTGACCCTCACTGGCAGCAATTGCCCCTTACGAAGGAGAAGTCCCTGGGAGTCCGTGAGACCCTGCGCTGCCCCTGCTGCGGCTGATTTACCTCTCTGAGTCCAGCCACGGCAGCCACCTGTCTATATATCTGTTCATCGCCCCGCCCCCTGATGAATATTCATCACCTGGCTCCTCCCCCACAAGCACTGTGACTGTCACTAGAGGTGAGCGTGTGGCCCTGGGCCGAGGCTCCTGGCCCCATCATAGGCCCCTGAAACCCTCCTCAGTAAATTGTAATTATAAAGGCACATCGTTATACCCCCCCAAGGGGCAGCTTACCCCCAAATTCACCTGGAACGCGTCGTAGTCACTGTGAGTCTGCCCCGCCCCCTGCGGGGTGACACTGTGTGTTGGGGTGTGTCAGCGTGCCTCTTGCCCTGGTCCCCCCCCCTCCCCGGGCTGGTGACATCTCGCTGGCTCAGGTGCTGACCGGATTTCTCTCTTCACGTCCTCATTAGCGCCCGTGTGATCTCTATCGCAGCATCACTCTCAGCCGACTCCCTTTCTAGAGCCTCTGAGGGGCCCTCAGCCAACTGGGGGCCTCTGGTTAGCTGGCACACCTGCTGACCCAGGGGCCACTTCTGCTTGTAGTGATAGTATGAGACACATCTGCCCTCCAGACCTCAGCGGCCCCTTCTTGGCATGTTTTATTCAGAGTATGTGTTGAGCCCCCCTCCCCGCACTGTGTGGAGTGGAGTGGGGGGGACGCCATGTGTATGCATGCAGTGGAGGGGGGACGCCGTATGTATGAGTGGAGTGGGGGGGACGCCGTGTGTATGTATGAGTGGAGTGGGGGGGACGCCGTGTGTATGCATGCAGTGGAGGGGGGCACCGTGTGTATGCATGCAGTGCGGGGGGCGTGTGTACGCATGCAGTGGAGTGGGGGGGACGCCGTGTGTATGCATGCAGTGGGGTGGGGGGACGCCATGTGTATGCATGCAGTGGAGGGGGGGGCGCCGTGTGTATGCATGCAGTGGGGTGGGGGGACGCCGTGTGTATGCATGCAGTGGGGTGGGGGGACGCCATGTGTATGCATGCAGTGGGGTGGGGGGACGCCGTGTGTATGCATGCAGTGGGGTGGGGGGACGCCATGTGTATGCATGCAGTGGGGTGGGGGGGACGCCATGTGTATGCATGCAGTGGGGTGGGGGGGACGCCATGTGTATGCATGCAGTGGGGTGGGGGGACGCCGTGTGCATGCATGCAGTGGAGGGGGGCGCCGTGTGCATGCATGCAGTGGGGTGGGGGGACGCCGTGTGTATGCATGCAGTGGGTGGGGGGGACGCCGTGTGTATGCATGCAGTGGAGTGGGGGGACGCCGTGTGTATGCATGCAGTGGGGTGGGGGGACGCCGTGTGTATGCATGCAGTGGGGTGGGGGGATGCCGTGTGTATGCATGCCGGGGGGGGGACGCCGTGTGTATGCATGCAGTGGGGTGGGGGGACGCCGTGTGTATGCATGCAGTGGAGTGGGGGGACGCCGTGTGTATGCATGCAGTGGGGTGGGGGGGACGCCGTGTGTATGCATGCAGTGGGGTGGGGGGGACGCCGTGTGTATGCATGCAGTGGGGTGGGGGGACGCCGTGTGTATGCATGCAGTGGGGTGGGGGGGACGCCGTGTGTATGCATGCAGTGGGGTGGAGGGGACGCCGTGTGTATGCATGCAGTGGGGTGGGGGGGATGCCGTGTGTATGCATGCAGTGGGGTGGGGGGGACGCCGTGTGTATGCATGCAGTGGGGTGGAGGGGACGCCGTGTGTATGCATGCAGTGGGGTGGAGGGGATGCCGTGTGTATGCATGCAGTGGAGGGGGGGCTGTATCCTCCCGCAGCCGGCTCGATCTGCACTCCGGACCGGATTCCTGCTTTCCTGTTAATCCGGTTTCTCTGTATCGCCTCATCTGACTTTTCATCTAAAAACCCCAAAAAAGAAACAAGTGTTTCTACATCAAAAGTAAGTATTTACGCCGGACTCGGCGGTCTCCTCCTCGCGGGGCGGGAATTACTGTGTAAATGCTTTTACTATTATGGGACAATTGTTACAATTGTGTTCTGGGCAGTTGAGGCAATTAAAGGGCCTTTAATCATCACAACAATGATACAAAGTAACAATAATAACATGCGTGCACATTCACACACGCACATACACACCCACATACATTCACACGCACACATTCACACGCACACATTCACACGCACATACATACACACACCTACACATTCACAAATACACACTTTCACACACATACACACGCACACACACATACACACTTTCACACACATACACACACATATACACACACTTTCATTCACACGCACACACACATATACACACGCTTTCACACACATACACACACCTACACATTCACAAATACACACTCATACATACACACGCATTCACACTCATATGCACACACACACATCATGTGTATGTGCCTATGATATGCCAGTGTCTGTCTGCCCAGGCCCAATGCCCTGCTACTACTACTATCACTGCTGCACCTCTTTAACCGTCCTTACTCTAGGGGATCAATTATTGTTTCTAATATGGGCTGTTGGTGTGCCTGTCCTGTGCCTTCCTCTGTGCCCTACTCAATGCCTGCCGTGCCTGCCCTGCACCCTGCTCTGCGCTCTGTACCTGCCCTGTGCTCTGTGCCTTCCCTTGTCTGCTCTGCGTCTGCCCTGTGCTCTGCGTCTGCCCTGTGCTCTGTGCCTGCTCTGTGCCCTGCTCTGTGCCCTGTGCCTGCTCTGTGCCCTGTGCCTGCTCTGTGCCCTGCTCTGTGCCCTGCTCTGTGCTCTGTGCCTGCTCTGTGCCCTGTGCCTGCCCTGTGCCCTGCTCTGCCTCGGCTGCTGCAGCTCACTTTCCTTTCACACTCTGAGTGATAAACATTTTTGAATTTTGGGGGCAGTTCAGTGGTCCGGCTCTGTATCCGTTGGTGCAGGGCTGCTGCTGCTGGTGGAGGTGGTCCTGCAGTTCAAATCCGAGCGTGGATCGCTTCCTTAACCTTAATGCTGCTGTAGGTGACGGGAGAGTCCAGAAAGTGTCAGGGACCCCCTTTGGGAAAGCCCCCCAAATGTCTTCCAGAACAGCCCCCATGTTCTCTATACATTATACAGGGCCGGCCCTGCCATGCACCGGCAGGACGCAGAGGGTTCAGGCCCCGGCTTATAGTTTTGTTGCTCGTAGTTCCTGGCCGCATCCTGCAGGATTCTGACTCCCGTATCTGCACCAGAAGACTGACGGTCTGCAGCAGGGCCCGGCGCATTGGGGGGGCCCGGGGCCGGAAGTGACCAGGAGGGTCCTGCATATGGAAGGGATTTCTTCACCTGACACCCCCCCCCCCCCACTTCCACTAATATGACTCCAAGTAAGCATGGTGGCCTAATCGGGCCAAGGTCAGGGCTGGGGGCTCTGGGTCAAAGGTCACAAGCAGAGGTCAGGATGGAATGAGAGTCAAGACGCCAGTAAGAACCCGGCGGAGGGGCAAATATCTCTCTACTAAAACACAGACATGAAGCCGTGTCCCTGTCCGAGAGCGGCCCCCATCGGCCCATCAAGTCTGTAGTCTTAGATTCAGGAGCCGTATCCCATGCATGTTTAATCCCCTCACTGTATCACCCTCTACCACTTCTGCTGGGAGGCTGTTCCACTTATCTACCACCCTCTCAGTAAAATAAAACTCAATTCCATCCCATCTCAGCCTCTGACCCTCTTGTATCTCTCCCATCTTTTCTCTCCTCTCCCCTATCTCTCTCATCCCTTCTCTTTCTCATCCCTTCTCTCCCCTGTCTCTCTCATCCTTTCTCTCCTCTCCTCCTTTCTCTCCTCTCCTTCTCTCATCCCTTCTCTCCTCTCCTCTCCCCTATCTCTCTCATCCATTCTCTCCACTCCCTTCTCTTTCCCATCCCTTCTCTCCTCTGTCTCTCTCATCCTTTCTCTCCTCTCCTCTGTCTTTCTCATCCTTTCTCTCCCTCTCTCATCCCTTCTCTACTCTCCTCTCCCATCCCTTTTCTCCTCTCCTCTGTCTTTCTCATCCCTTCTCTCCTCTCCTCTGTCTCTCTCATCCTTTCTCTCCTCTCCCCTGTCTCTCTCATCCCTTCTCACCTCTCCCCTGTCTCTCTCATCCCTTCTCTCCTCTCCCCTGTCTCTCTCATCCCTTCTCTCCTCTCCTCTGTCTCTCTTATCCCTTCTCTCCTCTCCCCTGTCTCTCTCTCTCTCTCCCCCTCCCCAAGCAGGACATTTTGAGATCCCTTAGCTTTTCGGATCATTTTTACACTGTACTCTCTCTCCAGAATGTCAGTATCCCTCTGGGGCTGGGGTCTCCAGCACTGTACCCACTACTCCAGCTGAGGCCAGACCTGAGCTATGTAACGTGTAATCTCTTGAAGAGAGAGTTATTTCTGTAGCATACGAGACAGCCGGAGAGCGTCAGATATTGTGGCCCGGTGCACGCCGGCTCGTACCGGTCGCCCCAGTTTCTCTGGCGCCCTCGGGGACTTGGCGGATCTTCCAGTTTGACCGGACTGGCTGGACCGGAGCAGACTGGTGGAGAAGACTCGATGCGGAGCGGGGGGGGGGGGTATCTGGGGCATTCAGGGCTATTAAAGTGTAAATGGAGATAAAGAGATCTAAAGAGTTCAGCTGAAACCAGACGGAGAGGCAGGAAGAGGCCCGGGAACCAGAGACAGCCACCAGCCCCGGGCAGCCACGCACAGTAACAACACCACCTGCTGTCATCGTGCCATCGGATTCTGGATCGCCATTCCCTTCGATACTACCTCTACAGAGTAACAGAGATCCGTGCTCCCCAATAGACATAGGAACCCAGAACCCGCCGGCAGATCGGCCCCCGCTGGCCCCTGTCCAGTCTGTAGTCTTAATCAGTCCTTGGTCTCGTCTTAGATTAAGGAGCTATATGCCTGTCCTGCGCATGTTATTAACCTCACTGTATTAACCCCTACCGCTTCTGCTGGGAGGCTGTTCCGCTTATCTACTCCCCTCTCAGTAAAGTGACACTTCCTTACGTTAGATTATGATAAGTGTATAAGCAGGGCGTGTTTAGGAGAAAGTTTCGGCTGACCCCAGCGCTCTCTCGCAGGCCCCAGCGCTCTCTCGCAGGCCCCATCGCTCTCTCGCAGGCCCCATCGCTCTCTCGCAGGCCCCAGCGCTCTCTCTCAGGCCCCAGCGCTCTCTCTCAGGCCCCAGCGCGCTCTCTCAGGCCCCAGCGCGCTCTCTCAGGCCCCAGCGCGCTCTCTCAGGCCCCAGCGCGCTCTCTCAGGCCCCAGCGCGCTCTCTCAGGCCCCAGCGCGCTGTCTCAGGCCCCAGCACTCTCTCTCAGGCCCCAGCACTCTCTCTCAGGCCCCAGCGCGCTGTCTCAGGCCCCAGCACTCTCTCTCAGGCCCCAGCGCGCTCTCTCAGGCCCCAGCGCTCTCGCTTCTGCCCAAGCCCCCCACACCGTGCCTCTCTGCAGGAGTGGTGGAGACGCGGATTAGAGAGGCAGAGGAGGTTTATGGTTGAAAGCTGATTAACGAACAGATGCGGCTGAGATTAAGCTCTCGATCTCTCGGTAACCGGGGCGTCTCCGCGCTAAATCATAACTCGCCGCTGGCTCTGAAGCACCCGGGGGCCAGATTTACAAAGGCGCCAAGTCTTCTCCTTCCAGAAAGAGTAGTAGATACCCGGAACAGACTTTCAGTGCAGGCATAAAGTCCCCCGATAGAAGGAATACGTAGATAAGGGCAGACGAGACGGGGCAGTTGGGGCAGTTGGGTGGTTTACGTCACGGAGAGGGCCTCGGGGGGGGGGGACATTTCTGTCACACCAGATGTTCCCTTTGAAGTCAAACACTCTGAGTATCTGCCCCGTCGTTAATTTAATACCCCCTCTCCCGGGGACAAAGTGCATGCACGCCCACCCCCCCCCCCCCCGCCACGGAGGGGAGAAATAAACCGCATCCGGGACCACGGAGGACGAGAACGTTCATCTGAGCCGGAGACCGCTGGGTCGCACGCGCCGGCCTCCCCGGAGTCTATTGAAAAGTCCCTGCGCGGCTCAGCGGCTTAATCAAACACCTCATACCTCCCGACTTCTGCCCCGGCCAGTCCCGGGCTCATAAAACAGCCCCTCTAGATTGTAAGCTCTAGGGCCCTCCCCACCGTGATGCCTACCCTTTGTGCCGCTATATAAACCAGTAATGGTGGTGTGGGGGAGACACCGGGCCCCCTGTGATACCCCCCGCCCCCCCCCCCGTGTAGGGCAGAAGGGGGGTAATTAGTGGGGGCGTCCCGATTTCCTGTAAGAAGTCCGGTATTGGCAAACGCTGCGGTCTGTTTGCGCTCCGGGCCCCCGGGGCACTCGAGACATTTACCCTCTCTGCGTGGAGAGCGCTCTCGAGAATGGAATGCGGAGCCGCCCGGCTCTCCTCTCTCCTCCAATCGCAGGCATCCCTCGGACCGTATCGGAATTCCCCCCGGCAGCCCACAGACCCCCCCATTTGCCCCATGGCTCGCCGGCCCGTAGTTGCCCCCCGCACTCTCTGGCACCCTGTACTCGGTTGAGTTTATTTGTGGCCCCGCGTGCACCGGGAAGGCCAGAGGAGCCGGGGCCCCGGAAGCCTCTGGCGGGGGATGGGGGGGGCGACCGTTTGGAAGGGGGTACCTGCAGCGATGGGGCCACAACTATCCCCTCCCACCGCCTGGGGGTACACGGCTCGCGGGGTCACCCTACCCATGTGTCACGGGGGGCTTCCTTTCGTGTTTATTTGGGGGCGACGTGCGCCGGGAGGCTGCGGCTGCTGATGCCGGGCGGAGGTTCTGCCCGACAACTGCTTTTACTTGACTTTGCCCCAAGAGCTGACAATCTGGAAGGAGCAGACGAGCCGTGTCGTGCGCTGCCCAGTTGCCCCCATCCAGTTGCCCTTATCCACCCTCTCACTCCAGGAATTGCCCCGAGCCCCGGGAGCCCTCAGTCCCCGCAAAGCGCTTGCCCCGTGGCCGGCTGCTTGCACGGTGGTGGCCGGTGCCAGGAATGCCTGTAATTGGCGGCTGCTGATGGAACTCCGGCAAGGTGACTCCTAAAATATTTCCACCCCGGGTGACGGCGCCGAAAACAGAGGCAACTGCAAGTCATACGACGGGATATTTCATCCCAACGCTCTGCCACCTCTGCTGGGAGGCTGTCCCACTTATCTACCACCCTCTCAGTAAAACTTCCTTCCATTCCATCTCTGGCTCTCTAGTGTGAGATTCCGCTCTCTTGTAACTTTTCTCCTCCTTTGAAATAAATTCCCTCCTTGGCCTGCACTCGGGGAAGTCCCTCCTTGGCCTGCACTCGGGGAAGTCTCTCCTTGGCCTGCACTCGGGGAAGTCTCTCCTTGGCCTGCACTCGGGGAAGTCTCTCCTTGGCCTGCACTCGGGGAAGTCTCTCCTGGCCCTGCACTCGGGGAAGTCTCTCCTGGCCCTGCACTCGGGGAAGTCTCTCCTTGGCCTGCACTCGGGGAAGTCTCTCCTTGGCCTGCACTCGGGGAAGTCTCTCCTTGGCCTGCACTCGGGGAAGTCTCTCCTGGCCCTGCACTCGGGGAAGTCTCTCCTTGGCCTGCACTCGGGGAAGTCTCTCCTGGCCCTGCACTCGGGGAAGTCTCTCCTTGGCCTGCACTCGGGGAAGTCTCTCCTGGCTCTGCACTCGGGGATGTCTCTCCTTGGCCTGCACTCGGGGAAGTCTCTCCTGGCTCTGCACTCGGGGAAGTCTCTCCTGGCTCTGCACTCAGGGAAGTCTCTCTGCCCGGTCTGAGCCTGATCTCCTGGGTTTGGCAGCGAGAGATGGAATCGGGCGTTCACTGGAACAGCCTGTCCCGGAACGAGCGCGTCACCATTATACACCAAACACTACTTATACATGATACAGGGCACCTCGCTGATTTATCTATACATTATACAGGGGCACCTCACTGATTTATCTATACATTATACAGGGGCCGGTCACTGATTTATCTATACATTATACAGGGGGCCGGTCACTGATTTATCTATACATTATACAGGGGGCCGGTCACTGATTTATCTATACATTATACAGGGGCCGGTCACTGATTTATCTATACATTATACAGGGGGCCGGTCACTGATTTATCTATACATTATACAGGGGGCCGGTCACTGATTTATCTATACATTATACAGGGGACCGGTCACTGATTTATCTATACATTATACAGGGGCCGGTCACTGATTTATCTATACATTATACAGGGGGCCGGTCACTGATTTATCTATACATTATACAGGGGGCCGGTCACTGATTTATCTATACATTATACAGGGGCCGGTCACTGATTTATCTATACATTATACAGGGCCGGTCACTGATTTATCTATATATTATACAGGGGGCCGGTCACTGATTTATCTATACATTATACAGGGGGCCGGTCACTGATTTATCTATACATTATACAGGGGGCCGGTCACTGATTTATCTATACATTATACAGGGGCCGGTCACTGATTTATCTATACATTATACAGGGCCGGTCACTGATTTATCTATATATTATACAGGGGGCCGGTCACTGATTTATCTATACATTATACAGGGGGCCGGTCACTGATTTATCTATACATTATACAGGGGCCGGTCACTGATTTATCTATACATTATACAGGGCCGGTCACTGATTTATCTATATATTATACAGGGGGCCGGTCACTGATTTATCTCTACATTATACAGGGCCGGTCACTGATTTATCTATACATTATACAGGGGGCCGGTCACTGATTTATCTATACATTATACAGGGGGCCGGTCACTGATTTATCAATACATTATACAGGGGGCCGGTCACTGGTTTATCTATACATTATACAGGGGGCCGGTCACTGATTTATCTATACATTATACAGGGGCCAGCTGTTACAGATGCTTGGTTTTGCCCCTGTACCCAGTGGTGTTTTTGTTCCCTGCTCCCCCTGCTGGCCGTTTATATTATAACACCTGCTGTTTATCTGGGAAAGGGCACATCTGCAAACAGTTAATTGTTTAAATAACTAATTTTTTAAATACAAATAATGTGTTTATGGTTTGGATTTGTGCAGCCCAAGCCGCGGCGCAGGGGAGTGCTTGTTAGCGGGCACTGTGAGTTACTGGTGCCGTCTCACTGTGAGGGTCCCTCAGGGGCCCAGCAGGATTAGACCCATTGTACAGCGCTACGGAATTTGATGGCGCTATATAAAACAATAAATAATAATAATTATTAGGTCCTGACTCATAAGAAATTAATTCATTTAAAGCTAGGACCGGCTGATGGGGAATTGTTTCTGGCGCCCCCTGGTGTCAGTTTCGATTTACTGTAATGGTTTTCATTGTTTGTTCTCTGGCGCCCCCAAGTGGCAGATTAAAGGTTTAATAAAAATATACTTTTTTGATCTTTGATTCAGACCGTATAGCGCTGTGTTGGGCGCGCAGGCCCTTACACAGCATAACACCCCTGAGATGTGTTGCAGAAGCATAATTTCTTGTGGCGCATATTCATACAAAGTCAACACCTCACCCAGCAAAGTCCCGGCATCTGCACCTTTTCCATAAGAAACGAATACCCCGGCGGCAGAACAGCCCCTTTACCCCTACATCTAGTCGCCTGCTGTAACGACTAAAACCTTAATCAGTCGTTGGTCTCGTCTTAGATTCAGGAGCCGTATGTCTATCCCATGCATGTTTAATACCCTCACTGTATTACCCTCTACCACTTCTGCTGGGAGGCTGTTCCACTTATCTACTACTCTCTCAGTGAAGTAAAACTTCCTTCCATTCCATCTAAGCCTCTGACCCTCTAGTGCTAGATTATGCACATTTGCAGTATTTATTTGGGTGCGGCGCGTGTACAAGTTTCAGCAGGATGGCTTGATTTTGTTTGGATTTTGGGATTGTTGGAAACTATTCTATAGCCAATGTTTAGCTTCTTGCCCGGGCACGCTGTTATGTAAACATTTTGGGACATTGCGTGCGTTTGCATTCTGGCTTCCTTAGGGCTGCTGGGCACCGAGACACAGACTCATCAGGGGCAAATGTATTTGAAATCATTTGTCTTAAGATAATTAAACCTTTTAAAGGAATGTGAGCCCTTATAACCCGTTATATCCCTGTATATTCCTCATTTTATATATTATATACTCTCCGGCCGTATAACTAATCCCGTCCTTATAACCCGTTATATCCTGTATATTCCTCATATTATATATTATATACTCTCCGGCCGTATAACTAATCCCGTCCTTATAACCCGTTATATCCCTGTATATTCCTCATATTATATATTATATACTCTCCGGTCGTATAACTAATCCCGTCCTTATAACCCGTTATATCCCTGTATATTCCTCATATTATATACTCTCCAGCCGTATAACTAATCCCGTCCTTATAACCCGTTATATCCTGTATATTCCTCATATTATATGTTATATACTCTCCGGCTGTATAACTAATCCCGTCCTTATAACCCGTTATATCCCTGTATATTCCTCATTTTATATATTATATACTCTCCGGCCGTATAACTAATCCCGTCCTTATAACCCGTTATATCCTGTATATTCCTCATATTATATGTTATATACTCTCCGGCCGTATAACTAATCCCGTCCTTATAACCCGTTATATCCTGTATATTCCTCATATTATATATTATATACTCTCCGGCCGTATAACTAATCCCGTCCTTATAACCCGTTATATCCCTGTATATTCCTCATATTATATATTATATACTCTCCGGCCGTATAACTAACCCCGTCCTTATAACCCGTTATATCCCTGTATATTCCTCATATTATATATTATATACTCTCCGGCCGTATAACTAATCCCGTCCTTATAACCCGTTATATCCCTGTATATTCCTCATATTATATATTATATACTCTCCACTCCATATAACTAATCCCGTCCTTATAACCCGTTATATCCTGTATATTCCTCATATTATATATTATATACTCTCCCCGTATAACTAATCCCGTCCTTATAACCCGTTATATCCCTGTATATTCCTCATATTATATATTATATACTCCCCCCCCCCGTATAACTAATCCCGTCCTTATAACCCGTTATATCCTGTATATTCCTCATATTATATATTATATACTCTCCGGCCGTATAACTAATCCCGTCCTTATAACCCGTTATATCCCTGTATATTCCTCATATTATATATTATATACTCTCCGGCCATATAACTAATCCCGTCCTTATAACCCGTTATATCCCTGTATATTCCTCATTTTATATATTATATACTCTCCGGCCGTATAACTAATCCCGTCCTTATAACCCGTTATATCCTGTATATTCCTCATATTATATATTATATACTCTCCGGCCGTATAACTAATCCCGTCCTTATAACCCGTTATATCCCTGTATATTCCTCATTTTATATATTATATACTCTCCGGCCGTATAACTAATCCCGTCCTTATAACCCGTTATATCCTGTATATTCCTCATATTATATATTATATACTCTCCGGCCCTATAACTAATCCCGTCCTTATTACCCGTGATATCCTGTATATTCCTCATATTACCGTATTTGCTCGATTATAAGACGACCCCGATTATAAGACGACCCCCAAAATCTGAATATTAATTTAGGAAAAAAAGAAAAAGCCTGATTATAAGACGACCCCATAGGAAAAAAGTTTTACTAGTAAATAAATAATAATTCATGTAAACTATTTGTTTGTTTTTAATTTCCTTTTATTTACCAACCTGCCCTCCAGTTATGCACATCTGCCCCCAGGCATGCCTTATACCCTCCTATATGCCACTCTGTCCCATGATATGCCTTTTAACCCCCTATATGCCACTCTGGCATATAGGGGGTTAAAAGGCATATCATGGGACAGAGTGGCATATAGGGGGACACTTACATACTCAGACACTACCCACCCAGACACTTACCTACCAACTGAGACACTTACACTTACCTACCCACTGAGACACTTACACTTCCCTACCCACCCAGACACTTACCTACCCACCCAGACACTTACACTTACACTTACCTACCCACCCAGACACTTACACTTACCTACCCACCCAGACACTTAACTACCCACTCAGGCACTTCACTCACCGTGATGCCTCAGCAGGCGCTTGCTGCAGCTCCCGCGGGATTACAGCATGACGCTGTGTGACCCCGCTAGGCCCCGCCTCCTCCAGAAAATTGAAGAGGTCTGTGCAGGGACAGCGCAGTACCGCCGGGTTCCGGTCTTCTGGAGGAATCTCCCCAACCGGCTCTGCTTCCCCACAGTGGGCGGGCTATCCGGGGAAGGTATGCGCTTATGCAACCTCGGCTGCTGCCGGCACTTTCGCCGGCGCTCGGTGATAGTCGCCGGCGCTCGGTGATAGACGCCGGCAGCAGCTGAGGTTACCATACAGGAGGATCCAGGTCCCCTGCAGCGGTGCGGGGGATCTGGATCTTAGTCTCCTAATCAGACCTCTATTTGAGGTCTGATTAGAAGACGACCCCGATTACAAGACGAGGGTTATTTTTCAGAGCATTTGCTCTGAAAAAAACCTCGTCTTATAATCGAGCAAATACGGTATATATTATATACTCTCCCTGTATAACTAATCCCGTCCTTATAACCCGTTATATCCCTGTATATTCCTCATTTTATATATTATATACTCTCCGGCCATATAACTAATCCCGTCCTTATAACCCGTTATATCCTGTATATTCCTCATATTATATATTATATACTCTCCGGCCGTATAACTAATCCCGTCCTTATAACCCGTTATATCCTGTATATTCCTCATATTATATATTATATACTCTCCGGCCGTATAACTAATCCCGTCCTTATAACCTGTTATATCCTGTATATTCCTCATATTATATATTATATACTCTCCCCCGTATAACTAATCCCGTCCTTATAACCCGTTATATCCCTGTATATTCCTCATATTATATATTATATACTCTCCGGCCGTATAACTAATCCCGTCCTTATAACCCGTTATATCCCTGTATATTCCTCATATTATATATTATATACTCTCCGGCCGTATAACTAATCCCGTCCTTATAACCCGTTATATCCCTGTATATTCCTCATATTATATATTATATACTCTCCGGCCGTATAACTAATCCCGTCCTTATAACCCGTTATATCCCTGTATATTCCTCATATTATATATTATATACTCTCCGGCCGTATAACTAATCCCGTCCTTATAACCTGTTATATCCCTGTATATTCCTCATATTATATATTATATACTCTCCGACCGTATAACTAATCCCGTCCTTATAACCCGTTATATCCTGTATATTCCTCATATTATATATTATATACTCTCCGGCCGTATAACTAATCCCGTCCTTATAACCTGTTATATCCTGTATATTCCTCATATTATATATTATATACTCTCCCCCCGTATAACTAATCCCGTCCTTATAACCCGTTATATCCCTGTATATTCCTCATATTATATATTATATACTCTCCGGCCGTATAACTAATCCCGTCCTTATAACCCGTTATATCCTGTATATTCCTCATATTATATATTATATACTCTCCGGCCGTATAACTAACCCCGTCCTTATAACCCGTTATATCCTGTATATTCCTCATATTATATATTATATACTCTCCGGCCGTATAACTAATCCCGTCCTTATTACCCGTTATATCCTGTATATTCCTCATATTATATATTATATACTCTCCGGCCGTATAACTAATCCCGTCCTTATAACCCGTTATATCCTGTATATTCCTCATATTATATATTATATACTCTCCGGCCGTATAACTAATCCCGTCCTTATAACCCGTTATATCCTGTATATTCCTCATATTATATATTATATACTCTCCGGCCGTATAACTAATCCCGTCCTTATAACCTGTTATATCCCTGTATATTCCTCATATTATATATTATATACTCTCCGACCGTATAACTAATCCCGTCCTTATAACCTGTTATATCCTGTATATTCCTCATATTATATATTATATACTCTCCCCCCGTATAACTAATCCCGTCCTTATAACCCGTTATATCCCTGTATATTCCTCATATTATATATTATATACTCTCCGGCCGTATAACTAATCCCGTCCTTATAACCCGTTATATCCTGTATATTACTCATATTATATATTATATACTCTCCGGCCGTATAACTAATCCCGTCCTTATAACCCGTTATATCCTGTATATTCCTCATATTATATATTATATACTCTCCGGCCGTATAACTAATCCCGTCCTTATAACCCGTTATATCCCTGTATATTCCTCATATTATATATTATATACTCTCCGGCCGTATAACTAATGCCGTCCTTATAACCCATTATATCCTGTATATTCCTCATATTATATATTATATACTCTCCGGCCGTATAACTAATCCCGTCCTTATAACCGTTATATCCTGTATATTCCTCATATTATATATTATATACTCTCCGGCCGTATAACTAATCCCGTCCTTATAACCCGTTATATCCCTGTATATTCCTCATATTATATATTATATACTCTCCGGCCGTATAACTAATCCCGTCCTTATAACCCGTTATATCCCTGTATATTCCTCATATTATATATTATATACTCTCCCCCCCCGTATAACTAATCCCGTCCTTATAACCCGTTATATCCCTGTATATTCCTCATATTATATATTATATACTCTCCGGCCGTATAACTAATCCCGTCCTTATAACCCGTTATATCCTGTATATTCCTCATATTATATATTATATACTCTCCCCCGTATAACTAATCCCGTCCTTATAACCCGTTATATCCCTGTATATTCCTCATATTATATATTATATACTCTCCCCCCGTATAACTAATCCCGTCCTTATAACCCGTTATATCCCTGTATATTCCTCATATTATATATTATATACTCTCCGGCCGTATAACTAATCCCGTCCTTATAACCCGTTATATCCCTGTATATTCCTCATATTATATATTATATACTCTCCGGCCGTATAACTAATCCCGTCCTTATAACCCGTTATATCCTGTATATTCCTCATATTATATATTATACACTCTCCGGCCGTATAACTAATCCCGTCCTTATAACCCGTTATATCCCTGTATATTCCTCATATTATATACCCCCCGTATAACTAATCCCGTCCTTATAACCCGTTATATCCCTGTATATTCCTCATATTATATATTATATACTCTCCCCCCGTATAACTAATCCTGTCCTTATAACCCGTTATATCCCTGTATATTCCTCATATTATATATTATATACTCTCCCCCGTATAAATAATCCCGTCCTTATAACCCGTTATATCCTGTATATTCCTCATATTATATATTATATACTCTCCCCCCGTATAACTAATCCCGTCATTATAACCCGTTATATCCCTGTATACTCCTCATATTATATATTATATACTCTCCCCCGTATAACTAATCCCGTCCTTATAACCCGTTATATCCCTGTATATTCCTCATATTATATATTATATACTCTCCGGCCGTATAACTAATCCCGTCCTTATAACCCGTTATATCCCTGTATATTCCTATTATATACTCTCCCCCCGTATAACTAATCCCGTCCTTATAACCCGTTATATCCCTGTATATTCCTCATATTATATATTATATACTCTCCGGCCGTATAACTAATCCCGTCCTTATAACCCGTTATATCCCTGTATATTCCTCATATTATATATTATATACTCTCCGGCCGTATAACTAATCCCGTCCTTATAACCCGTTATATCCTGTATATTCCTCATATTATATAATATATTCTCCGGCCGTATAACTAATCCCGTCCTTATAACCCTTTATATCCTGTATATTCCTCATATTATATATTATATACTCTCCGGCCGTATAACTAATCCCGTCCTTATAACCCGTTATATCCTGTATATTCCTCATATTATATATTATATACTCTCCCCCCGTATAACTAATCCCGTCCTTATAACCCGTTATATCCTGTATATTCCTCATATTATATATTATATACTCTCCGGCCGTATAACTAATCCCGTCCTTATAACCCGTTATATCCTGTATATTCCTCATATTATATATTATATACTCTCCGGCCGTATAACTAATCCCGTCCTTATAACCTGTTATATCCTGTATATTCCTCATATTATATATTATATACTCTCCGGCCGTATAACTAATCCCGTCCTTATTACCCGTTATATCCTGTATATTCCTCATATTATATATTATATACTCTCCCCCCGTATAACTAATCCCGTCCTTATAACCCGTTATATCCTGTATATTCCTCATATTATATATTATATACTCTCCGGCCGTATAACTAATCCCGTCCTTATAACCCGTTATATCCTGTATATTCCTCATATTATATATTATATACTCTCCGGCCGTATAACTAATCCCGTCCTTATAACCCGTTATATCCTGTATATTCCTCATATTATATATTATATACTCTCCCCCGTATAACTAATCCCGTCCTTATAACCCGTTATATCCTGCATATTCCTCATATTATATATTATATACTCTCCCCCGTATAACTAATCCCGTCCTTATAACCCGTTATATCCTGTATATTCCTCATATTATTTATAATATACTCTCCGGCCGTATAACTAATCCCATCCTTATAACCCGTTATATCCCTGTATATTCCTCATATTATATATTATATACTCTCCGGCCGTATAACTAATCTCGTCCTTATAACCCGTTATATATCCCTGTATATTACTCATATTATATATTATATACTCTCCGGCCGTATAACTAATCCCGTCCTTATAACCCGTTATATATCCCTGTATATTACTCATATTATATATTATATACTCTCCGGCCGTATAACTAATCCCGTCCTTATAACACCTTATATCCCTGTATATTCCTCATATTATATATTATATACTCTCCGGCCGTATAACTAATCCCGTCCTTATAACCCGTTATACCCTGTATATTCCTCATATTATATATTATATACTCTCCCCGGCCGTATAACTAATCCCGTCCTTATAACCCGTTATATCCCTGTATATTCCTCATATTATATATTATATACTCTCCGGCCGTATAACTAACCCCGTCCTTATAACCCGTTATATCCTGTATATTCCTCATATTATATATTATATACTCTCCGGCCGTATAACTAATCCCGTCCTTATAACCCGTTATATCCTGTATATTCCTCATATTATATATTATATACTCTCCGACCGTATAACTAATCCCGTCCTTATAACCCGTTATATCCCTGTATATTCCTCATATTATATATTATATACTCTCCGGCCGTATAACTAATCCCATCCTTATAACCCGTTATATCCTGTATATTACTCATATTATATACTCTCCGGCCGTATAAATAATCCCGTCCTTATAACCCGTTATATCCTGTATATTCTTCATAATATATATTATATACTCTCCGGCCGTATAACTAATCCCATCCTTATAACCCGTTATATCCTGTATATTACTCATATTATATACTCTCCGGCCGTATAAATAATCCCGTCCTTATAACCCGTTATATCCCTATTTATTTCTCATATCGTATATTCTGTTGCCCATTATATCCCTGTATAATATATATAAAAATTTTTGCTTTAATGTTAGTTTAGAGGCTTCCCACTTACCCCCGGAGACCTCTTAATGCCTCTGCTAGTCTACTTGTTGCTTTTTGTGATTTAATGTCCGGTGTCGCCCGTACTACGGTCTAAAAAAAAAAGCCTACCCCCCCTTAGTGTATCTACGCCTATAGCGTGCTCCGTACCTTTACTCCCATTAGCTTATTATCCACCGTACGGTATCAATATATTCACAACATTACCTTCAACTGCCGCCACTACACTAGACTAAGAGGGCTTGGCTCACAAGCTTACAATCTAGAGGGGATCAGGTGAGGAGAAGTAGAGCGCTTGGGGGTAAGGGAGCAGGAGAGATGCCCGCATAAATAAATAAAGTGTAGAAGCGAGCGGAAGGATTAGGAGTCCAGCAGTGTCTCTACGGGGTGATAAAGGATAAATGGATCAGTAACAGGGGGCAGGATTGTGGACGATGGAGGGATGCGTTGCAGGTTTTAAGAGGGCGGTAGGGGAGAGTTTTACTGGTGGGGCAGGGGTAGTAAGAGGGCAGATATATTTATTATTTACACACACGGGACATTCAACGAGTTTATTAAAAAAACAAACACTTTTCTACAGTCAGCTTCCTTTGAAGGTCAACATCAACTTTACAAACGCCTGAGCGCCTCTGCTCCTCTGTCAACTGCTCAGGCACCCACTTTACTGAACACTCACACTCAGCTTTCCTGCGGCCTCTTCAGCCGTTACTCTTCCGATCACTTCCAGGACTCTTCATTCCTCGCGCTCTCGGCTGGGGGTCCGGAGCGCTCCGCATCCGTCACACCAGTGCTTCTCAATCCGCTCCGAGGACTCTACGAGAGAGAGCTTTACCCCCGTACCGAGCACACGCCAAGAAGAGCGAGGGTTATACAGTGAATGCAATAAATCTGTTATATCGAATGGCGAGAATCTGTCAGAACAGTCACCTAAACCTGTGACGCTTCGATTAATGCCCCCCCCGTCACCTCTGTGCAAGTATCTGCCCACAAGCCCCCCCCCCCGTTATCAGCAGCCCCGGGGCAGGTGCTCGACCTCCGGTAACCCGAAGGAGTATCCTGCCGGCAGTCGTTTGGCATCGGGTAAAGCGAACGGGGGCTCCAGGGGGCACTCGATCTGCTTGCAGTAAAGCAAACGGGGCCCCGGCTCAGCCTCCAGGGACTTTGTTTATCCCATAGCAAGGAGCGAGAACAGGTCCACTCCTCCCCGACGCTCCCTGCTGTACAGACGCCTCGGATCCTGAGGCCGCGCTCCCGCGAGGGAATTCTTTCCTCGCCTCCCCCGGATCTCAATCTTTTTTCCTGAAGACAGGCAAACGCAGTAAAGGAATTCATGAACGGCGCACAAAGCTCTTCTGAAGCATTAAGGGGGATTGCGGAAGGTCAGACTAGATGCAGCAACATCATATTCCCTTCTAAATGGGGGCCAGTTCAGCGAGTCACATGGTCAAGGAAAACATTTCCCGGCCGGTCGGCCCCATCCAGCCCCCGTCTCTCCTGCTGTAACGACTCAAACCTTAATCAGTCGTCGGTCTCGTCTTAGATTCAGGAGCCGTATGTCTATCCCATGCATGTTTAATCCCCTCACTGTATTACCACTTCTGCTGGGAAGCTGTTCCACTTATCCACCAACCTCTCAGTAAAGCTTCCTTCCATTCAAGCCTCTTGTAACATTTTTCCTTCTGCTTCTGTTCCAGATGTTTGCAACGTCTGCCCCCCCTGAGATGTTCCATACCCTGGGCTGCTCCGCGCCGTACAGGACCAGGTGGACCCCCTTATAGGGCTCCTCGGACCTGAAACCACCCAAAATATCCCCGCAGCTCTCTCCGCTCCCTGCATCTGGACCCCTATGGAAAAAACGAATAAAGCGGCGCGGTAGGAGGGGAAATCGGGAATAGTTAAAACAGACTATCCGCACTCCCTGAAACGAAGCTTACCCAGGTAATAACCCCCCCCAAAAAACAGCGGCTGTAAACAAATAACCGAATAAGAGTGATACGCGTTACCGTACAGAGAGCGTCACAGAAGTCTCCGGCACGCAGTGCCGCTTATTCCGAGGCCTCTCTCTATCATCCTTCCACGCGCTTCCCGCAGCGAAGCCGTCAGTTCCCTCTCTCCAAACGCCGTCCAGCTCGAGGGCCGCAGTGTGCAGGCTCAGCCCGACCCAAACACAGAGCTCGGCCCTCCATTCGCAGTCACATTCATGCACACACAAACATTCATACACCCTCTAAGAGCTATGTCAACGTAGGGCTCACGGGCGATTCCAGAGCCAGTGGCTTCCGGTGTTACAACCGGTTTCTGGAGCAAAGGCCCGGGTCCGGCGGCTGCCGTTACCGGAACACACGGACAAAGGCTGAAATCCCGCAGATTAACACAGCCTGCGGAACAATAAAAACATTTAACACCCACACTGCACCTAAACATGCGGGATTTACCCCAAACACATAACAAAGCTGCCCTCTACCCCTCAGAAACCCTGCGCCCTCGCACAACACTATCACCCGTTACATAGCGCCAACCGATTCCGCCGCGCCGTACAAAGGCCACAAAATACACGGAAATGTTCCGTTAAAACAAAAGCCGCGGCTCCTGGCGGGTTAATTGAGGACGGATCTCACCGATGCAGTAACATTCGCTTTAAGCAACGTTTTTCTGGAAAGAAGCAGCAGAGGCCTAAGGAACTCATAGAAGCCACGGCCTTTCCTGAAAGCCTGCCCGCGTTACTCGCCCAGTATCCAGGCTGTGCTTCTACGCAATCCCGGGGATGTGCGGCCTACAGCGGGAGATACTGAATCTAGGTAGGATTACTCCAGTTGTGTTGATGCGGTAACTGCTACCGTATTCAATAAACCGGACGTGGAAAAATGGAATTCAGAGCCGCCACGCACACGTAAATCGAAAGAAGAGTTAGGAGCGGCGGTAAATGACCACCATAACCCAATTGCGCATGCACGCAACCGCCCATATTACCCGAAGCTCATTGGTTGAGATGCACGTCCATATTGGCTGGTTCCCGCCTTCCGTATCACCAGCCAATCACAGAGTCCGAACTCTTCCCCAAAAATAGAGCGTCAGAGGGGACCTTCCAGCAGATAGTTTCGTAAACAGAACATGTGTGCGCATGCGCGGCTAAAATCCGCCCTCCCGGTTGACGTCGTGGGATTGGACCAATCCTAGGTCCAGATTGGCTTGTCGGCCCGTGCATTTTGGTCCCGGAGACCCCGCATATGGACTCTCACTCTATATAAGAAAGGAGACAGCGCACTCTGGCTTTAGTTGCGCGGAGAGCGCCAGCGGCGAACACCTCGGAGAGGAAGCTGCTGCTGTGAGCCCCCGCGACCAGTTGATTATAACGTATATACACAAGGCATCACCGCAACCATGCACGGGCCGCCCACCGGGGACAGCGCGTGCCCGTTACGAATAATCAAACGGGTCCAGTTCGGTGTTCTGGGCCCAGATGAGCTGGTGAGAGACTGGCGGAGAGGGCGGAGTCTACGGGAAGGGCGGGCTTGGAGCCGGAAGTCAGAGGCCCATGTGATTGGCTGCGAGTGTTATTGTTTTTGGCTGGGAGAATGCTGCCCCCTAAACATGTCCCGGGCACCGGTTTACTGTGTGAGGGGGTCTTTGTGTTGGGGGCCATTCTGTTGTGATGGGGGGTGCCTGGGTTCACGCTGCTGGCTGCAGTGTCCCGGGTGATATGCTGGGGTTACGGGGGTAATGTGTGTTACTGGTCTGGTTTTGGGGTATTGGGGTAGGTTATGCTGTGCCCCGGGGTGATACGCTGGTATTATGGGGTTAATAGTGTTGGTGTATCAGGGTAGAGTTATGCTGTGTGCAGTGTCCCGGGTGATATGCTGGTGTTACGGGGGTAATGTGTGTTACTGGTCTGGTATTGGGGTAGGTTGTGCTGTGTGATACGCTGGTATTATGGGGTTAATAGTGTTGGTGTATCAGGGTAGAGTTATGCTGTGTGCAGTGTCCCGGGTGATATGCTGGTGTTACGGGGTTAATGTGTGTTACTGGTCTGGTATTGGGGTAGGTTGTGCTGTGCCCCGGGGTGATACGCTGGTATTATGGGGTTAATAGTGTTGGTGTATCAGGGTAGGGTTATGCTGTGTGCAGTGTCCCGGGTGATATGCTGGGGTTACGGGGGTAATGTGTGTTACTGGTCTGGTTTTGGGGTATTGGGGTAGGTTATGCTGTGCCCCGGGGTGATACGCTGGTATTATGGGGTTAATAGTGTTGGTGTATCAGGGTAGAGTTATGCTGTGTGCAGTGCCCCGGGGTGATACGCTGGTATTATGGGGTTAATAGTGTTGGTGTATCAGGGTAGAGTTATGCTGTGTGCAGTGTCCCGGGTGATATGCTGGTGTTACGGGGTTAATGTGTGTTACTGGTCTGGTATTGGGGTAGGTTGTGCTGTGCCCCGGGGTGATACGCTGGTATTACGGGGTTAATAGTGTTAGTGTATCAGGGTAGGGTTATGCTGTGTGCAGTGTCCCGGGTGATATGCTGGGGTTACGGGGTTAATGTGTGTTACTGGTCTGGTATTGGGGTAGGTTGTGCTGTGCCCCGGGGTGATACGCTGGTATTAAGGGGTTAATAGTGTTGGTGTATCAGGGTAGAGTTATGCTGGCTGCAGTGCCCCGGGTGATATGCTGGTGTTACGGGGTTAATGTGTGTTACTGGTCTGGTATTGGGGTAGGTTGTGCTGTGCCCCGGGGTGATACGCTGGTATTATGGGGTTAATAATGTTAGTGTATCAGGGTAGAGTTATGCTGTGTGCAGTGTCCCGGGTGATATGCTGGTGTTACTGGGTTAATAATGTTGGTGTATCAGGGTAGGGTTATGCCGTGTGCTGTGCCCCGGGGTGATACGCTGGTATTACGGGGTTAATAGTGTTGGTGTATCGGGGTAGGGTTATGCTGTGTGCAGTGCCCCGGGTGATACGCTGGTATTACGGGGTTAATAGTTTTGATATATCGGGGTAGGTTATGTTGGCTGCAGTGTCCCGGGGGAGTACGCTGGTATTATGGGGTTACTGGGGTAGGTTATGGTGGGTGTGTGTCCTGGGGTTATACGCTGGTATTACGGGGTTAATAATGTTGGTGTATCGGGGTAAGTTATGCTGTGTGCAGTGTCCCGGGTGATACGCTGGTGTTACGGGGTTAATGTGTGTTACTGG
Organism: Spea bombifrons; assembly: GCF_027358695.1. NCBI lineage: Eukaryota > Metazoa > Chordata > Amphibia > Anura > Pelobatidae > Spea > Spea bombifrons. Next base: position 112,904,608 of record NC_071090.1, on the reverse strand, counting down.
CATGGTGTTGGTGTACGCTGGTATTACGGGGTTAATAGTTTTGGTGTATCGGGGTAGGTTATGTTGGCTGCAGTGTCCCGGGTGATACGCTGGTATTATGGGGTTTATAGTGTTGGTGTATCGGGGTAGGGTTATGCTGTGTGCAGTGCCCCGGGTGATATGCTGGTGTTACGGGGTTAATGTGTGTTACTGGTCTGGTATTGGGGTAGGTTGTGCTGTGCCCCGGGGTGATACGCTAGTATTACGGGGTTAATAGTGTTGGTGTATCAGGGTAGGGTTATGCTGTGTGCAGTGTCCCGGGTGATATGCTGGGGTTACGGGGTTAATGTGTTACTGGTCTGGTTTTGGGGTATTGGGGTAGGTTGTGCTGTGCCCCGGGGTGATACGCTGGTATTACGGGGTTAATAGTGTTGGTGTATCAGGGTAGGGTTATGCTGTGTGCAGTGTCCCAGGTGATATGCTGGGGTTACGGGGTTAATGTGTGTTACTGGTCTGGTTTTGGGGTATTGGGGTAGGTTGTGCTGTGCCCCGGGGTGATACGCTGGTATTACGGGGTTAATAGTGTTGGTGTATCGGGGTAGGTTATGTTGGCTGCAGCGTCCCGGGGGGATACGCCGGTATTATGGGGGTACTGGGGTAGGTTATGGTGGGGGCTACTGGTGGGGTGTTTGTGGCTGTAAGTTGAGTTTAATGGTTCTCTTTAATTGCCCCCTCAGAAAAGGATGTCCGTCACCGAGGGCGGCATTAAGTATCCGGAGACGATGGAGGGCGGACGCCCCAAACTCGGCGGGCTGATGGATCCTCGGCAGGGGGTCGTGGAAAGGACGGGACGCTGTCAGACATGTGCCGGTACGCTTCTCCCCGGGACCCCCCGATGCTTTAGGTTTTGAGGGCCCCTCGGCTCCTCGTGGGTTTTAGGGGTGCTCGCGTGTGTGTTGGGGGGCATTTACCTCGCATGCCGCCTATAAACTCTTCTCCTTGCCGTGTCTCTGCCCGCAGGTAACATGACTGAGTGTCCCGGGCACTTCGGGCACATCGAGCTGGCCAAGCCCGTCTTCCACGTGGGCTTCTTGGTGAAGACCATGAAGGTTTTACGGTGCGTCTGCTTCTTCTGCTCCAAGCTCCTCGTGGATGCGGTGAGTCGCCTGCGTTGCCTTGGTAATGGGGTATATCCGGGGTCTCCTCCCGGCCCTCGCTCTCCGGCGCTAACCTCCATGTTCCTCCCGTCTGCAGAACAACCCGAAGATCAAGGATATCCTGACAAAGTCTAAGGGGCAGCCGAAGAAGCGTCTGACCCACGTGTATGAGCTGTGCAAGGGCAAGAACATCTGCGAAGGCGGGGAAGAGATGGACAACAAGTTCGGCGTGGAGCAGAACGAGGGGGATGAAGACATCCAGAAGGAGAAGGTGAGTCCAGGGTGGAATTGTTTTTGGCCCTTTGAGGGGCAGTTGCAGAGTCTGGGGGGGGTTTGGTGGTCTCGGTTTGGAAGCCGTGCTCCCGGTCCGTTGGTTAGGGTGGGCTTTGCTTTCGCGTCATGTGACTAATCGTGAATAATGTGCCGCAGGGACACGGTGGCTGCGGCCGCTACCAGCCGCGCATCAGACGCTCCGGCCTGGAGCTGTACGCCGAGTGGAAGCACGTCAACGAGGACTCGCAGGAGAAGAAGATCCTGCTCAGCCCCGAGCGGGTGCACGAGATCTTAAAGCGGATCACGGACGAGGAGTGCTTCATCCTGGGCATGGAGCCTCGCTACGCCCGTCCGGAGTGGCTCATCGTGACCGTCCTGCCGGTCCCCCCTCTGTGCGTGCGCCCGGCGGTCGTTATGCAAGGATCGGCCAGGAACCAGGTGAGGGGAGACTGCCGTGGCTTCTGGTTGGCGTGGTTTATGCTGTATGAGGTGGAAGCCAGGGCGTAGGTGACCAGTCTGCTTTAACCGCGCAAAATAAACCCGGCAGACCGTTCTCTGGACACACCTGGCGGGCTGTTGCCGTAGTAACTCTAAGGAACGGCCGCCTCTGTGTACGCTCAGCCCGATGCTCACGTGTCCGCTCTCCAACCTCTTCCCCCAGGACGACTTGACGCATAAACTGTCCGACATCGTGAAGATTAACAACCAGCTGAGACGCAACGAGCAGAACGGAGCGGCGGCTCACGTGATCGCGGAGGACGTCAAGCTTCTGCAGTTCCACGTGGCCACCATGGTGGACAACGAGCTTCCCGGACTCCCGCGGGTAAGAAGGTGATAGGGGAGAGAGAAACTCCACGCTTGTGAGCTTTTGTTGTCGTTGTAGGGTTGTAAGGACCGGTTATGTCGTTTGTCTCGGTCGTGTAACTGGTTCTCTACCCGTGGTTTGACCCCGGCTGTAGCGCACACTGGTGGGGGGGTCCGGTGACCAGGGACGTGGGTAGGTCTGACGCCGCTCGCTTGCTCTTCCTACAGGCCATGCAGAAGTCTGGGCGACCCTTGAAGTCTTTGAAGCAAAGATTGAAGGGGAAGGAAGGCCGAGTGCGAGGAAACCTTATGGGGAAGAGAGTGGACTTCTCCGCCCGGACGGTCATCACCCCGGACCCCAACCTCTCCATCGACCAGGTCGGGGTCCCGCGATCCATCGCTGCCAACATGACCTTCCCAGAGATCGTCACCCCCTTCAACATCGACAGGTGGGATAGGAGCTCGCGCCTCGGGGTGGGGGGTGTTCTTTTAGACCCCCGCCGCGGTCCCCCCGCCACGCGGTCCCCTCGCTGAGCTGTCGTTGTGTTTGCAGGCTGCAGGAGTTGGTGCGCAGAGGGAACAGTCAGTACCCGGGGGCCAAGTACATCATCCGAGATAACGGCGACCGCATCGACCTCCGCTTTCACCCCAAACCCAGCGACCTCCACCTGCAGATAGGGTATAAGGTAAGCGTCACCCCCCCGCTCAGAGCGCCGGACGGCCAGTGGGAGCGGCTTGGCCCGCCTTCGCCTCCTCGCCGGGGTTAAAGGGACTCTGTTTCAGCGTCGGTGTTTGTTCTCCGACAGGTGGAAAGGCACTTGTGTGACGGGGACATCGTCATCTTCAACCGACAGCCCACGTTGCACAAAATGTCTATGATGGGTCACAGGGTGCGGATTCTGCCGTGGTCCACCTTCCGACTTAACCTCAGGTAAGACCCCCCCAGCTGGGTAGGAAGACGTCCCCCTGTCCCGCGGGGCTCGCTCACCGCAGCCTCTCTCTCGTTCGCTCACCGCAGCCTCTCTCTCGTTCGCTCACCGCAGCCTCTCTCTCGTTCGCTCACCGCAGCCTCTCTCTCGCTCGCTCACCGCAGCCTCTCTTGTCTCCGGCAGCGTCACCACTCCGTACAACGCCGACTTTGACGGCGACGAGATGAATCTTCACCTTCCTCAGTCGCTGGAGACCAGGGCCGAGATCCAAGAGCTGGCTATGGTGCCGCGCATGATCGTGACACCTCAGTCGAACCGGCCCGTCATGGGTATTGTGCAAGACACCCTGACCGCGGTGCGCAAGTTCACCAAGCGCGACGTCTTCATGGAAAGGGTGAGACATGGGTGATGGGAAGTTTCTCGGTGTTTCGTAATGAAGGGAAAGTTTAATGGCGGATCAGACCCTTCGGCCCCATATAGTTTATACAGACTCGTACCTTAACCAGTCGCTGGCCCTCGTCTTAGATTCAGGAGCCGGATGTCTATCCCATGCATGTTTAATCCCTTCGCTGTATTGCCCTCTACCACCTCTGCTGGAAGGCAGCTTCCTTCTTAATGTAGTTTTGCTGGTGATGGCACAGATGTTCATGTCGGTCACGCTTTGTCTCGTCTCCTCCAGGGTGAAGTTATGAACCTGCTCATGTTCCTGTCCACGTGGGATGGGAAGGTCCCTCAGCCGGCCATTCTCAAGCCGCGGCCCCTCTGGACCGGAAAGCAGATCTTCTCTCTAATTATTCCGGGTCATATTAATGCCGTCCGAACCCACAGTACGCATCCCGACGACGAAGACAGCGGGCCGTACAAACACATCTCACCCGGAGACACAAAGGTTTGTTTCCTGCTGGCCTAAACCAGAATCCGTTCTCTTTGGGGTTTTTCCTCCCCGACTAACCAGAGCCTCTGTTCAGGTGATCGTGGAGAACGGGGAGCTGATCATGGGGATTCTGTGCAAGAAGTCGCTGGGAACGTCGGCCGGCTCGCTGGTCCACATATCGTACTTGGAGATGGGGCACGACACCACTCGTCTGTTCTACTCCAACATTCAGACCGTCATCAACACCTGGCTGCTCATCGAGGGTACGTGCGAGGTCTGGGGCCACCGGGGCGGAATATTCCGGCCGGGGTATCGGGGGGAGCGTGACTGGGAGAGGGACGGAGGGGTGGAAATACACGGTTTAGACGTTCTCCGTTTGCTGCAGGTCACACCATCGGTATTGGAGACTCCATCGCTGACGCCAAAACCTATCAGGACATCCAGAACACCATCAAGAAGGCCAAGCAGGATGTGATAGAGGTGAGTGGGCCTCACGCGGCCCCCGGCAACAGATCCCGGCCAGGCTTTCTCCGCCCCTTTTTGTTGGATTCATGACTCCGTTCCTTCTCCACCAAGGTCATCGAGAAGGCTCACAACAACGAGCTGGAGCCCACTCCCGGAAACACCCTCCGACAGACCTTCGAGAACCAGGTGAACAGGATCCTGAACGATGCCAGAGACAAGACTGGCTCCTCCGCCCAGAAATCCCTGTCCGAGTACAACAACTTCAAATCCATGGTGGTGTCTGGAGCCAAAGGCTCAAAGATCAACATCTCGCAGGTGAGGAGGAGACTTCTGTGGCACCCCTGGGGGTCTCTTCTCCGTGTGGAGGTCGGGGGACGCGAGATCTCACGTGAATCCCTCTTTGCCAGGTCATCGCTGTGGTCGGGCAGCAGAACGTGGAGGGTAAGCGAATTCCGTTCGGATTCAAGCACCGAACCCTTCCTCACTTCATCAAAGACGACTACGGTCCGGAAAGCAGAGGCTTCGTGGAGAACTCGTACCTCGCCGGCCTCACGCCCACAGAGTTCTTCTTCCACGCCATGGGCGGAAGAGAAGGTCTGATTGATACAGCTGTGAAAACCGCCGAAACAGGTAAGCGCTCAGCGTGGCGGCTCGTCACCGCTCCTCTCCATGCGCAGCCTCCGGCCCCGTCCCCCAATACCCGTCTTCTCCACTCCCACAGGCTACATCCAGAGACGTTTGATCAAGTCTATGGAGTCTGTCATGGTGAAGTACGACGCCACCGTCCGAAACTCCATAAACCAGGTGGTGCAGCTGAGATACGGCGAAGACGGCCTGGCCGGCGAAGGCGTGGAGTTCCAGAACTTGGCCACCCTGAAGCCCTCCAACAAGGCCTTCGAGAAGAAGTGAGTACTGGGATCTCGGCCCCACCGTGGCCCCCGCGGCGTGCGCTTCCGCCTCGCTGGCTTTTTGTGACCCTGTGCTTCTGCTGCCCCCAGGTTTAAGTTCGATTACACCAACGAGCGCGCCATGCGGCGGACCCTGCAGGAGGAGGTGGTGAAAGATGTCCTCAGTAATGCCCACATCCAGAACGAGCTGGAGAAGGAGTTTGAGAAGATGAGAGAGGACAGAGAGGTGCTGAGGGTGATCTTCCCCACCGGCGACAGCAAGGTAAGAGAGGAACGCGGTGGGTCTCGGAGGCGCGCATGGTGCGCGGGCTAGCTGGCCAATTTGTGACTGAACGTGTGACTTGTTCCATGCGCAGGTCGTCCTTCCGTGTAATCTTCTGAGGATGATCTGGAACGCGCAGAAGATCTTCCACATTAATACCCGGATGCCAACGGATCTTCACCCTCTTAAAGTGTTGGATGGTGAGTGGCGTGCGCTCCCTCGCTCGCCTAGGGTCGCCCTGCTAGTCCCCGCATAGTCCTGTAGTCTGACGCCGGCTTCCAGGACCGCTCTGGGTACAGATATTGTTGGATAAACCGGGTTTCCGTTGTTTCTGGCCGGTAAAGCGAAGAGGTCGCCGGTCTATACCGCGCTGTCCCGAGCCTGTGATGCCAGTCTCGTCTCACATTATGTTGTCTTTACGAGCCACCTCTTCCGACTCGTGCTGCACGGTAGTGACGACCCCTGTGCGTGTGAATTACTTCTCAGGTGTCAAAGACCTCAGCAAGAAACTGGTGATCGTGAACGGGGACGATCCACTAAGTCGGCAAGCGCAGGAGAACGCCACCCTCCTCTTCAACATCCATCTGCGCTCGACGCTGTGCAGCAGGCGCATGGTGGAGGAGTTCAGGCTCAGCGGGGAGGCCTTCGATTGGCTTCTCGGGGAGATTGAGTCCAAATTCAACCAAGCCGTGGTAAGAGTCGCCGGGCCGTCCGATGAAGTCTGTCTGCGCGTTCAGCGCTCGCGGCCAGCCTAACGGGGTCTCTGCTTCCTCCTCAGGCCCATCCCGGTGAGATGGTGGGAGCTCTGGCGGCTCAGTCTCTGGGGGAGCCGGCCACTCAGATGACTCTGAACACTTTCCACTACGCCGGCGTGTCGGCTAAGAATGTCACCCTGGGGGTGCCACGTCTGAAGGAGCTGATCAACATCTCGAAAAAGCCAAAGACACCTTCGCTGACCGTGTTCCTGCTGGGACAGTCCGCCCGCGATGCCGAGCGCGCCAAGGTAAGGAACGCGGACCCCCGGAAACCCACAAAACCCCTACAATTCACCAATAACTGGACGCGATCGGCCCGTAACCGCTTAACGCTCTCCAACAGGACATCCTGTGCCGCTTGGAGCACACGACCCTGCGCAAGGTGACCGCCAACACCGCCATCTACTACGACCCCAACCCTCAAAACACCGTGGTGGCCGAAGACCAGGAGTGGGTGAACGTCTACTACGAGATGCCGGACTTCGACGTGACCCGCATCTCTCCCTGGCTGCTGCGCGTGGAGCTGGACCGGAAACACATGACCGACAGAAAACTGACCATGGAGCAGATCGCCGAGAAGATCAACGCAGGTCGGTCCTCGCCCTCCAGCCTTACATCGGCCACCTCGCGTCCGGCGGGGATTTTTACCCCTCTTATACCCCCCCTTATACCCCCTCTGGTCTGTTCCAGGTTTTGGCGATGATCTGAACTGCATCTTTAACGACGACAACGCCGAGAAACTGGTTCTCAGAATCCGCATAATGAACAGCGAGGAGAACAAAATGCAGGACGTGAGTGCGGGGCTGATAGAGCAGCGGCGTGCGAGTCGCGCATGTTGAGTTAGCGGGTCGCAGCCGTTCTCTCCCTCCGCAGCCCCGCTCAGTTCTCTTGCTCTTTTATCCCCCAGGAGGAAGAGGTTGTGGATAAGATGGATGACGACGTTTTCTTGCGCTGTATCGAGTCCAATATGTTGACGGACATGACTCTACAGGGTATTGAACAGATTAGCAAGGTAAGAAGCGCACGTCTGCGCATGCTGGGACTTTAATGGGAACACCCACCAAATGTATGTGTTACTAACGCCCCTCTGGACGTACATGTACGTCGAGGTGATGTGATGCACCTATGGAGGTCATGTCATGACTTTTATCTCCTAACGACCCTGCTAGCTGATCAGTACTGGGGGGGGCAAAATTACGATAAATATATTTAAAAATGCAATGAGGATACTTGTTGAGGAGTGCAGTGATGTCATCGTGATGTCACAGGCATCCGTTATTTTTAACCCCACTACTAGAAGTAAAGGAGAAAACCAGTCACAGCCCCAGACCCCTTAATCCGGTATAAAATACAATATGTGGTAATAGTAAGGATGGATGTTGCCCCTCTGGGGTATTTCTGTAACCAGCGGTGGCACAGATTGTAGTTTGTGTATTTCTATGGGGGGGGGCAGTGTTATGGTGTACGGCACTGGGGTTTCTGCTCATGGAACTTTTTCCTGTGTAAGATGTATGTAATATCCGTGGCTTGGTACACGCGTGTCTCCTCCAGGTGTATATGCACCTGCCTCAGACCGACAACAAGAAGAAAATCATCATCACGGAAGACGGAGAGTTCAAAGCTCTGCAGGAGTGGATTCTGGAGACGGACGGCGTCAGTTTAATGCGCGTGCTCAGCGAGAAAGACGTGGATCCTGTGCGCACTACTTCCAACGACATCGTGGAGATATTCACGGTGAGAGCGCCTGCCCCTTCTCTCCCCCCCCCCGGCACAGCCCTCCCCTTCTCCCCCCTCGGCGCGGCCCGCCCCTTCTCCCCCCTCGGCGCTCCTTTCTAACGCTCTGTCGCGCTCACGTTACAGGTCCTGGGCATCGAAGCGGTGAGGAAAGCTCTGGAGAGAGAGCTGTACCACGTCATCTCATTCGACGGTTCCTATGTGAACTATCGGCACTTGGCGCTTCTGTGCGACACCATGACCTGTAGGGGCCATCTCATGGCCATCACCCGTCACGGAGTCAACAGGCAGGACACTGGGCCGCTCATGAAGTGTTCCTTTGAGGAGACTGTAAGTTTTGGGGGGTTTTGTGGTGTTTGGGTGACTCCATTGTTTTGGGGGGTTTTGTGGTGTTTGGGTAACTCCATTGTTAATGTCTCTAGGTCGACGTTCTCATGGAAGCGGCGGCTCATGGAGAGACTGACCCCATGAAGGGGGTGTCTGAGAACATTATGCTGGGTCAGCTGGCCCCGGCCGGCACCGGCTGCTTTGACTTGTTACTGGATGCGGAGAAGTGTAAATTTGGGATGGAGATTCCTACCAACATTCCGGGACTGGGAGCCGCCGGACGTGAGTTGTGGGAGTTATATTTAGTTTTGCGGATGGGCTGGGTTCAGGGTGCATAGTTTCCCCCAAGGGGGCAGTTATGGAGGTAGTGCTGCGTATCGGCCGACGGGCAACCAAACCTCAGGGCTCCATGTCTTCAATGTCTCATTTCAATTTCCAACAGCGACTGGAATGTTCTTTGGAACGGCCCCTAGCCCGATGGGCGGAATGTCCCCTGCTATGACCCCGTGGAATCAGGGAGCCACCCCAGCGTATGGCGCATGGTCCCCCAGTCTGGGTGAGTATATAAGCTGAGAGGAGTCATTCACTCAGCCTCGTGGTGGCTCGGTTGGCCGGCTTTTGACAGCGTTGTGGCCCCCTGGCTTTGTTCCGCCTCTGTATAATGAATATGTCCAACACCTGTCTGTCTTTTATAGGGAGCGGTATGACCCCTGGGGCAGCTGGTTTCTCTCCCAGTGCCGCGTCAGACGCCAGTGGCTTCAGCCCAGGGTACTCTCCAGCATGGTCCCCCACGCCCGGTTCTCCTGGATCCCCCGGACCGGCCAGTCCGTATATACCTTCTCCAGGTACGTGACTTGATGAAGCTGCGAGCAGTTAACGGTCGTTTTGCGTAATGGCGGCAGGGTGGTTTTTGCGTAATGGCGGTGGGGTCGGTGTGCGTAATGGCGGCAGGGTCGTTGTGCTGTTCGGTGCTTCGGTACGGCGTAGGGCTTCTTCTGACCTTGTTTGTCTTTTGGTTGCAGGTGGCGCCATGTCTCCAAGCTACTCCCCAACATCTCCTGCTTATGAGCCTAGGAGCCCCGGTGGATACACCCCGCAAAGCCCAAGCTATTCCCCCACCTCTCCTTCTTACAGTCCTACTTCCCCCTCTTATTCTCCTACAAGCCCTAACTATAGCCCCACTTCTCCCAGCTACTCCCCCACAAGTCCCAGCTACTCCCCTACATCTCCGAGCTATTCTCCTACTTCTCCAAGTTATTCACCCACCTCACCGAGCTACTCCCCGACGTCTCCCAGCTACTCGCCCACCTCGCCCAGCTACTCTCCCACTTCTCCCAGCTACTCCCCAACTTCACCCAGCTACTCGCCCACCTCGCCCAGCTACTCCCCAACTTCACCTAGTTATTCCCCGACATCTCCCAGCTACTCGCCAACTTCACCTAGTTACAGCCCTACTTCCCCCAGTTATTCTCCAACCTCCCCATCCTACAGCCCTACATCTCCATCCTACTCGCCTACGTCACCCAACTACTCGCCTTCATCCCCCAACTATACTCCTACGTCCCCCAGTTACTCGCCCACCTCTCCCAGTTACAGTCCAACCTCTCCCAGTTATTCTCCCACATCTCCCAACTACAGCCCTACCAGCCCCAGCTACTCTCCCACATCCCCCAGTTACTCTCCTTCCAGCCCACGCTACACACCCCAGTCTCCCAGTTACACTCCCAGTTCGCCCAGTTACAGCCCAAGCTCCCCCAGCTATTCCCCGACCAGCCCAAAATATACCCCGACCAGCCCCTCTTACAGCCCCAGCTCCCCCGAATATACGCCAACATCGCCAAAGTACTCCCCTACATCACCAAAATACTCTCCTACGTCCCCCAAATACTCTCCGACCTCCCCCACCTACTCTCCCACAACACCCAAGTATTCCCCTACGTCTCCGACCTATTCCCCCACCTCTCCTGTCTACACCCCGACCTCCCCGAAATATTCTCCGACGTCTCCGACTTACTCTCCGACCTCCCCGAAGTACTCACCGACGTCGCCCACCTACTCTCCTACCAGTCCCAAGGGCTCCACTTACTCTCCCACGTCTCCTGGATACAGCCCGACGTCGCCCACCTACAGCCTTACGAGCCCGGCCATCAGCCCCGACGACAGCGACGAGGAGAACTGAGGGCGCGGTCCGTGACGTTGGTGCGGGAGGATGTTTCCAGGCCTGGATAACATCCATTGGTGTATATAGTATTTACCCCTCCTGGAAACGGGTGCCCCGGGCCCCTTCAGGGCAGCTTGGCGCTCTGTCGTGGGCGCCGTTGTGCTCGGACGGAGAGGCGTCCTGCGTTTTTACTGCTGAAACTTCTTACTGTGCAAAAGACACGATCGTACTTATTCCCTGGGATTCCGAGCCGCGAATACCCAGAATTCCCCTCAGACGACCTGCGATTCCAAAGGCCAGAATTTTAAGTCTTCGGTTGTGTTTTGGAGCCAAACCTGTAACTCGCTTGAATATAAACATTTTGGGGAGAGTTATGGCATTTTACTGTTTCGTTGGTTTTTTTTTTGTTTTTTTTTTGTCCTAAAAAGATGGTTTCTGGAGATGTCGTTAATGACGTTACTATGTATTTTTGGTAACCGTCTGTAAAGTGACCCTCTGCTATTTCTCAATAAATAAATTAATTTTGCATCGTCTGGTGTCTGCTTCGCAGCTTGCCGGCCGTCGGCTGGAACTGGTCACGTGGGTGGTGCGGGTTAGTCGAGGGAGGAAAGGTTTGTCAGATCTTTAGACACTCGGGCGGCCCCTGTGAAGACCCCAGAGCGAGGTTTTTAGGGAAATATCATGGTGTTAGAGAGCACATTGTAGAGAGACCTCAGTGAAACAAAAGAAAGGAAAGCCTCTGGCCTGCTAACTATTTGAATAAACAGAATCGGGGCTGCGTGAAGCCGTAAAGTAGACCTTTAAGAGACATTTAAATTCTTTAGATTTTACTAAACTACCACTCTAAACTATTAGAAAGATAAAATGTTGCGCATGTTTCTTCTGATCTGTTCGTGATCAGAAAGCAGGGCTTTACAGCCTAGCGTTACAGATTGCAATGACTGCAATCAACCACCAGAGGGGGCAATAGGAGAAGATTATCATCTAGAAAGAGCCAGCTGAGGCTCTTCCGCGTTCAGCAATGACAGGGAGAGCCCAGGCTGGCGTTAGATCTCCGGTGGAGCGGTACGGCGATGTCTCTGCCACTGTTACGCGGTCAGGATGTAGCTGTAAGTCCTACCGGTCTTGACACGGCTTTTAAGGAGAGGCGGGAACGTCCTGAGGGCAGAAGGTTTTAAAATCCCTCCGCTTGTTGGATGCGACGCGGAATCAGCCGGGCTTTGGCTCAATGCAGGGCCGTGAAAGCGTTTCCAAACCATTGGTCTAGGGCCTCACAGTATCGAGCTACGGGATTGGTTGTAGTCTAATACCAGTTTATAGTCTGTAATACCCAATTCACTTAACCCTGCGGTCGTCCACCTGCTCAGGACTTTTGTCAAAATTGGGAGAAGTAAAATGGTTGTGGGAAGGGGCAATCAAACGACTTTTATGAAACAAGAAGCTGGTTCTAGGCATGAGAGTCACAACTGTCCCTGGTGTTTAGATTGCGGCGAAGGACAAAATTCGAAGAAAATCATAAACATTTGCAGTGTTTTGAGGGGTTTTTTTAGGGTCCCCCCCACACATGCTCTCACAGTAATTATTTTCACGTTTATGATTTGAAAGGAAACCATTATTTGTGCTACAAAAAATGTTAGAAGAAGACCTAGACGGCCTCGAAAGCTTGACCTCCTTTTATAACCAATAAAGGTGTCTCCTTTCCCAGTTAATTAAGGAGGAGGCGGAACGAGATAATTGACCCAGATCATTTCCAGGTCAATTGCTGCCTCGTCTGAGTCTCTAATTTATTGCTGCCAGACAAGGAGCAAAGAAGACGAATTCACCGAGAATTCTCATTTTCTGGTTGAGTAAAACCACTGTGGCTGACGTGACGTCAAATCTCAGGGAGCGAGGCGACGGAAAAAAAAAATAACCGTGTTGGCTGGGAATCTAACCCGAGTTAACCGCTTGGAAGGCAGCTATGCTCACCATTATACCACCAACGCTGCACGGTGACTGTCCTCCTGCGCTCACCACTATACCACCAACGCTGCATGGTGAGTGTCCTCCTGCCCTCACCACTATACCACCAACGCTCGGTGACTGTCCTCCTGCCCTCACCACTATACCACCAACGCTCGGTGACTGTCCAACTTTGAAACGTACTGGGCACAATACTGGACGATGTGGGATCTGCGACTTCCACTGCTGGGGGAGAACCCGTTGCCGGAGTGGGAAGACGAATTGAGGGGTCTCATATATACAGAGCTTGACCTCCAGAGCCGCTACCAGGGTTTCTCCCAGCAGTTAGCAGGTGAAGACCACAGCGACCCTCTGATGCTGTATAGCCCCGTCGACCCAGGACTGATATATGATGCCTTCTAATTTGACTCGTCCTTCGGAAGCCCCTGCCAGTACCGCAGGGATACAATCTGGGACAACCGTGCAGAAGTCCTGGTTTATGCTATTCCCCCCGAGCTGGAGGCTGTTATGGATTGCCTGGTCCAAGAAGAATGGCAGCTCGAGAGGGACTATAAAGAATTGGTGCGGAGAGTGGGGCTCCAGGAATTACAAGGAGACTGAGAGCATGATACTACAACTTGCGGGAGTGGGACCGAGGTCCTCTTCACCTACTCCGCGGCCCCTGCCTTTGTGAGAGGAACCGAGGTCCACATCGGCAAGAAAAAGCGGAGGAGGAAGCCAAAAGCTACAACCCAAGTCCCCACCAACAACCCTGGCTGCTCTCCCCCGGCGGGAGAGATGCCTGTCCCCACCACCCGAGTAAGTGGCACAATCCCTCTCACCAAACCCCTAGCTATGCCCGTAGAAGCCAGTGCCCCAGACTGTCCCCCTGATTTCCCGAGTGTCCTGGGAGAAGGCCAGGTCACTGCCCCAGAGGATCCCTATGAAGTCCCCGGTGACCCGGTAGAGGCATCGTTCCCCGACCTAGTGAGGACGCCAGAGGGGCTGCCGAGTTCCCTGGGTCCTCTCAGTAGCTTGGCGCACGCTCTGGTTCCTATCCCTGTGTTTTCCAACATGTCCCTTGACTCCCTGAGTATCCTGGAAGAAGCCCAGATCCCTGTTCATATGTATCACCCTTGTCGTCCCGAGATTCCCGCAGAGCCACCTGGCCCTGCGTGCACCCCTGAATTTCCCCATGTCCTGGTAGCGACACTTATCCCAGAGAGGGAGATTGAGGGTCTGCGTAGCCCTCCCGATGCTTTAGTATTGACACTGGTCCCTATCCCCAAAGTGTTTCCTGAGTCCCTGGGTGAAATCCAGGCCCCTGTCTCTGAGTACAACCCTTTTGTGCCCAAGATCTCAGCAGAGCTGCTGAGTGCACCCAGTAACCCCGTAAGGGTACTGGCCCTCAGCCATGATAATGCCCCAGACCTGCCCGCAGAGACCCTGGTCCCTGTGCCTCTTTCTGCGGCGCTTGGTGGCCCAGGAGTGGCACCGAGTGTAGTCCCGGTGGTAGACGTTGTGTTTCCTGTTGGCTTTTCCCAGCTCCCTGCAGAACCACCGGTCTCCAAAGCTACCTTTGGTAGCTCCATACCAACCCCGGTACCCATCCCGGAGTGTCCTGTAGGTCCCCTCAGTGTTTCCCGATCGAGGCCCCTCTTCCTACCTCTACGTGTTTCCCAGGTTCCCCGAGTGGCCCCGGCCCGATGAGCACGGCTTTCTTTCTATGTAACCACCCTAGCCTGGCATCTGCTCCAGACCCAGTTCCCAAGCCCAAGACCCCCGGTGAGGCGGATAGCCATGTGCTCCCGGCTGAGCTGGGACAGTCCTCCAAGTCACAGAGGACTACTGACTATCTTTTTGGGCAACCAGGGCCCTGGCCCACCCTCTCTGGATGCTTCTGACAAAGGAGGCCATGAACTAAGGGCTGCACCTTTGAACTTTGTCCACTCGGACAGCCTGCAGCAGACCCGTGTGGATCTGCCTGGTCTGCCGGACCGTTGGTCAAGGGGGAGATCTGTGACAGGGCCAGGCTAGCCGGCTCATATGTTCGTGTAACGTTTAGCCGGGTCACGGAGTGCTTTTGTTTCCGGTTCCGTATACCGTGACCGGTAATATATTATATTGTGTGTTTATTATTGTGTATTCGGCCCAGAGACTGAATGTGGCTGCAGCTCCGGCCTTCAAAGAGATGATCAGGTAACCCGGCTGGGGCTCTTAATCAGCCAGCACAGCCCTGTCTGCCTAGACGGCCCCCGCACTACAGGGGGGATAACACAGGTGGGGGAACCCATTGTATCCCTTAATCCCCTCACCTGATACATCCCCTGTATACTGATGGGATTTGTGATGGATGTAAGTGATGGGATTGGGGGTTGGGTTCGGTGCGCAGTGAATTGAGATTATATATAAAGTTTGTTTGTAAATAAAGTTCTTGTTTTACTGTGAATGGTGGTCTGACTGATCCGTGGATAGCAGGAGCTCCGTATGAGGGACTGACTGGTGATTCCTCAGCCCTCAAACAGGGGGACCCAGCCTTGGGTATGGTGACCCTGTAACACCACCAACACTTGGTGACTGTCCTGCTGCGTTCACCACTATACCACCAACGCTCGGTGACTGTCCTGCGTTCACCACTATACCATCAACGCTCGGTGACTGTCCTCCTGCGTTCACCACTATACCACCAACGCTCGGTGACTGTCCTCCTGCGTTCACCACTATACCATCAACGCTCGGTGACTGTCCTCCTGCGTTCACCACTATACCACCAACGCTCGGTGACTGTCCTCCTGCGCTCACCACTATACCACCAACGCTCGGTGACTGTCCTCCTGCGCTCACCACTATACCACCAACGCTCGGTGACTGTCCTCCTGCGCTCACCACTATACCACCAACGCTCGGTGACTGTCCTCCTGCGCTCACCACTATACCACCAACACTGCACGGTGACTGTCCTCCTGCGTTCACCACTATACCACCAACGCTCGGTGACTGTCCTGCGTTCACCACTATACCATCAACGCTCGGTGACTGTCCTCCTGCGTTCACCACTATACCACCAACGCTCGGTGACTGTCCTCCTGCGTTCACCACTATACCATCAACGCTCGGTGACTGTCCTCCTGCGTTCACCACTATACCACCAACGCTCGGTGACTGTCCTCCTGCGCTCACCACTATACCACCAACGCTCGGTGACTGTCCTCCTGCGCTCACCACTATACCACCAACGCTCGGTGACTGTCCTCCTGCGCTCACCACTATACCACCAACACTGCACGGCGACTGTCCTCCTGCGTTCACCACTATACCATCAACGCTCGGTGACTGTCCTGCTGCGCTCACCACTCTACCACCAACGCTCGGTGACTGTCCTCCTGCGTTCACCACTATACTACCAACGCTCGGTGACTGTCCTCCTGCGCTCACCACTATACCACCAACACTGCACGGTGACTGTCCTCCTGCGTTCACCACTATACCACCAACGCTCGGTGACTGTCCTACTGCGCTCACCACTATACCACCAACGCTCGGTGACTGTCCTCCTGCGTTCACCACTATACCATCAACGCTCGGTGACTGTCCTCCTGCGTTCACCACTATACCACCAACGCTCGGTGACTGTCCTCCTGCGCTCACCACTATACCACCAACGCTCGGTGACTGTCCTCCTGCGCTCACCACTATACCACCAACGCTCGGTGACTGTCCTCCTGCGCTCACCACTATACCACCAACACTGCACGGCGACTGTCCTCCTGCGTTCACCACTATACCATCAACGCTCGGTGACTGTCCTGCTGCGCTCACCACTCTACCACCAACGCTCGGTGACTGTCCTCCTGCGTTCACCACTATACTACCAACGCTCGGTGACTGTCCTCCTGCGCTCACCACTATACCACCAACACTGCACGGTGACTGTCCTCCTGCGTTCACCACTATACCACCAACGCTCGGTGACTGTCCTACTGCGCTCACCACTATACCACCAACGCTCGGTGACTGTCCTCCTGCGCTCACCACTATACCACCAACGCTCGGTGACTGTCCTCCTGCGCTCACCACTATACTACCAACACTGCACGGTGACTGTCCTCCTGCGTTCACCACTATACCACCAACGCTCGGTGACTGTCCTGCTGCGCTCACCACTATACCACCAACGCTCGGTGACTGTCCTCCTGCGTTCACCACTATACCACCAACGCTCGGTGACTGTCCTACTGCGCTCACCACTATACCACCAACGCTCGGTGACTGTCCTCCTGTGCTCACCACTATACCACCAACGCTCGGTGACTGTCCTCCTGCGCTCACCAATATACCACCAACGCTCGGTGACTGTCCTCCTGCGTTCACCACTATACTACCAACGCTCGGTGACTGTCCTCCTGCACTCACCACTATACCACCAACGCTCGGTGACTGTCCTCCTGCGCTCACCAATATACCACCAACGCTCGGTGACTGTCCTCCTGCGTTCACCACTATACCACCAACGCTCGGTGACTGTCCTCCTGCGCTCACCACTATACCACCAACACTGCACGGTGACTGTCCTCCTGCGTTCACCACTATACCACCAACGCTCGGTGACTGTCCTACTGCGCTCACCACTATACCACCAACGCTCGATGACTGTCCTCCTGCGCTCACCACTATACCACCAATGCTCGGTGACTGTCCTCCTGCGCTCACCACTATACCACCAACGCTCGGTGACTGTCCTCCTGTGCTCACCACTATACCACCAACGCTCGGTGACTGTCCTCCTGCGTTCACCACTATACCACCAACGCTGCACGGTGACTGTCCTCCTGCGTTCACCACTATACCACCAACGCTCGGTGACTGTCCTCCTGCACTCACCACTATACCACCAACGCTCGGTGACTGTCCTCCTGGGCTCACCACTATACCACCAACGCTCGGTGACTGTCCTCCTGCGCTCACCACTATACCACCAACGCTCGGTGACTGTCCTGCTGCGCTCACCACTATACCACCAACGCTGCACGGCAGTAGCGTACCTAGCGGGGGGCAAGGGGGGCGGTCCGCACCGGGTGCCGCTCATCAGGGGGGTGCCAACTTGCCGGCACCCGGCACCCCTCCAGAGACGGACAGTAATGTCCGCCGCTGGAGGAAAAGGCTCGCAAGGGAGCGGTATCGGAGGTCTTTAACAGACCTCCGGCTCCCTTGAGTGATTTTAAGCCGGTTCCCTTGAACCGGCTTAAAATCACTCAAGGGAGCCGGAGGTCTGTTAAAGACCTCCGATACCGCTCCCTCGCGATCCGCGCGGCAACTGCTGCTGAAGCAACACTGAAGCCGCGCCCACCGCCGTCCGTGCCCTCTGAACCGGAAGAAGACAGAAGAAGAGGAGCGAAGAGGAAGAAAAGGAGCTGACTGCTGTAAGAAGAAAAGAGGAAAGGTAGGAAATCATTCAGTGACAGTGAGAGTGGATTGGTATGTGTGGATTGGTATGTGTGGATTGGTATGTGTGGATTGGTATGTGTGGATTGGTATGTGTGGATTGGTATGTGTGGATTGGTAAATGTGGATTGGTATGCGTGGATTGGTATGTGTGGAATCTGGATTGATGTGTGTGGATTGGTATGTGTGGATTGGTATGTGTGGAATCTGTGGATTGGTATGTGTGGAATCTGTGGATTGGTATGTGTGGAATCTGTGGACTGGTATGTGTGGATTGGTATGTGTGGATTGGTAAATGTGGATTGGTATGTGTGGAATCTGTGGATTGGTATGTGTGGAATCTGTGGACTGGTATGTGTGGATTGGTAAATGTGGATTGGTATGTGTGGAATCTGTGGATTGGTAAATGTGGATTGGTATGTGTGGAATCTGTGGACTGGTATGTGTGGTATGTGTGGATTGGTAAGTGTGGATTGGTAAGTGTGGATTGGTATGTGTGGAATCTGTGGATTGGTATGTGTGGATTGGTAAATGTGGATTGGTATGTGTGGAATCTGTGGATTGGTAAATGGATTGGTAAATGTGGATTGGTATGTGTGGAATCTGTGAATTGGTATGTGTGGAATCTGGACTGGTATGTGTGGATTGGTATGTGTGGATTGGTATGTGTGGAATCTGTGGATTGGTATGTGTGGATTAGTAAATGTGGATTGGTATGTGTGGAATCTGTGGATTGGTATGTGTGGAATCTGGATTGGTATACGTGTGGATTGGTAAATGTGTGAGAGTGATGGGTGTTATGCTGTACCATTTCCAATGTATTTTTCATTATATAATTATGCTCTAAAGTACATCATAACTCCCATCACTCTATACTGTTCCATACAGTGGCAGAGCTGGGAGGCAGGGGCCTTGCACCCCCACCGCAGGACTCCTAAAAGGTAAGTGAACTTCAAAGGGGGGAGAGGGTAGATAGTTAGGAGGGGGTAGATAGGGAGAAGGGAGTGAGACGGGGGATAGGGGGTAGATAGGGAGAAGGGAGTGAGAAGGGGTAGATAGGGATAAAGGAGGGTAGCAAGAATATTGAAAGAAAGAGTCAGAATGAGAGAGCGAAAATGAATCGATTAATGTGTGGATGAATTGTGTGAATGAGTGAGAGAATTAATGAATTTGTGAGAATGCATCAATGAATATGTGTAAATAATTTGTGTGAAAGAATAAATTATTGTGTGAATGAAAGTGAATTAGTGAGTGACTGTAAAAGTGTTTGTGTTAATCATAGGTGTATAGTTGATTTGTCAAAAAGGCAAAGATGGTATAAGCAGGGTGTTTATGGGACAAAGATGGCACAGGTAGCGTGTTTATGGGACAAAGATGGCACAGGTAGCGTGTTCATGGGACAAAGATGGCGTACACTCGGCTGTTTGGGAACAATGCTGACTCATGCTGGGCTGTTTGGGGGCAAATATGGCACGTCCTATGTGTATGTAATTTGGATGCTGGTCAGGTTCTATGTGGGCAATGTGGACGCTGTTTTTTTTGGAGGGTTATTAAAGAAAGCACTATTATATGTTCAGTAAATGTTATTTAAATGTATTTATTTTACTTATAAGTTATTAATTTATTTTTTCAGATTTTACAAATTGGTTACAAATTGGTGCAATAAATATTCTTGCCAACATAATTTTGTAGATGTCTTTACATTTGGGGGGGGGTGCCACTTACAGGATCCGCCCCGGGTGCCAAATACTCTAGGTACGCCCCTGCTGCACGGTGACTGTCCTCCTGCGCTCACCACTATACCACCAACGCTCGGTGACTGTCCTCCTGCGCTCACCACTATACCACCAACGCTCGGTGACTGTTCTGATGCACGGAGTGGGAATGAAATATTGTGCAGAGGCGTGTGACACAGAGTCCGTTTCTGCCGCCGTAGAATCCATATAAAATGACATGAGCTTTTAGGACTTCAGAGGTCTCTCCCGTCTTGGCCTAGTGCCGCTGTCTCTATGACGGAGAAACAAGATGAAGCAGGTATGTATAAAGCTCAGTAGAACCTATAGATACATCGCCTATGGCAGGTGCCACGGGGACATCCGTCAATCATCCAACGACTTCATTGCGTATCATCCGCCACGCGGTGCCAGTTCTCCTTGTGCCGTCTTCTTATTTTCAGGAATAGATGAGAAGGGTTTTTTTCGCCCAGTTTTTTTTTGACTAGTAGCTTTAGATGACCTCCAAACCCTGGCAGAGGGCCAGCCGGGGTCGATGCTCCAGGGCTTCCTACGGCCATTGTGTAGACCTTATTTTTGGGACTGATTTGTTACGGTTGTGGGGAGGATATTGAAAAAATTCCACGAAGTTGAGGAATCCGGGGCAGGAAGCGCAGAGCCCGGTCAGCTCTTTCCCAAATGTACGTGCGCAGCAGCGTTAGCGCGGGCGGGTGGCGGTACGTGTGACGGAGGGGGTTCCCCCAAGCGATGGTGTAAGGGGAGAGAGAAGCTTCTGGAGAAAATCCTGTGTGGTACCAGGGAGCCAACGTTGCCACTGCATATATTATCCCAGGGGCAGAATTACATTTTCTGTATTGCACCCGCCCCCCGCCCCCCCTTTGTTGCCCTCCTGCCCCTGTCTCCAATGTGACAGGATATTCAAAAGCAGGAATGGCATGGTATATAAAGGAGTGAGCGGAGCCGGGCATCTGTTTTACACCAAGCTGGGGGAATAGACGGATGAGGGGTGCACTCGGTATGGATCGAGCTGGGAGTATGTGACGCGAGGATGTGCAGTCCCTGGGAATCGGGCATGTGGGGTGCTATCCCAGTGGATGCTGCCATATTAACAGGTCCTTTATAGTTCTATAGGGAGCCGAGGGAGGGTAGGAAACAAATCCGCAAGTGGGGCAAACACACCTAAAGTGACGATGGGGAGGTCGTGGGGGGTCCGCCGCTTACCGGAAGCATCTTCTCTTGTGTTTTTACGTGCGATTCCACAAATGGCCACCAGTGGCGTCTGGTGCACAGAGGCTTTTAGGCAGTGTTTGCCCCATGGCTGGATCCTTCCTGTGTTTCTTCATGTGCAGTCTCTTTTACTATGAGCTGCCGGTCTTCTCTAGCACCATTCGCCGAATCTCCCACAGGCAGTGATGACCTCCATTGGTCTTGGGATATATGAGAGCTGCCTCTGCCCCCCCCCCCCGGCATGGGGCAGTTGTTTAACCATGAAATAGTTAACGGGCGATGCTGATTACTGTTCTTGGGAAGGAAGAGCATTTAGTGGATTCTGTTGATTCTGCTTATTTTAGAGATAATGGGGGGGGGAGTTGTTCCTTCACTGGAAGAGATAGGGGGTTACTGGAGCGCAAGAAGTAAAGGAGTCACAGAACAGGGATCCACCGACCAGGTAACACCAGGGGTAACAGAAGGCAAGGAAAAAGGGGCATTCTCAGCTTAATAATTAGGAAAGGAAGCCGTGTCTGTACACTGTGTATGTTGGGGTGCCGTGTCTGTACACTGTGTATGTTGGGGTGCCGTGTCTGTACACTGTGTATGTCGGGGTGCAGTGTATGTTGGGGTGCCGTGTCTGTACACTGTGTATATTGGGGTGCCGTGTCTGACACTGTGTATATCGGGGTGCCGTGTCTGTACACTGTGTATATTGGGGTGCCGTGTCTGTACACTGTGTATGTCGGGGTGCAGTGTCTGTACACTGTGTATATCGGGGTGCAGTGTCTGTACACTGTGTATGTTGGGGTGCTGTGTATGTTGGGGTGCCGTGTCTGTACACTGTGTATGTCGGGGTGCAGTGTCTGTACACTGTGTATGTTGGGGTGCCGTGTCTGTACACTGTGTATGTCGGGGTGCAGTGTCTGTACACCGTGTATATCGGGGTGCCGTGTGTGTACACTGTGTATGTCGGGGTGCAGTGTCTGTACACTGTGTATATCGGGGTGCAGTGTCTGTACACTGTATGTCGGGGTGCCGTGTCTGTACACTGTGTATGCCGGGGTGCTGTGTATATCGGGGTGCCGTGTCTGTACACTGTGTATATCGGGGTGCCGCGTGTGTACACTGTGTATATCGGGGTGCAGTGTCTGTACACTGTGTATGTCGGGGTGCAGTGTCTGTAGACTGTGTATGTTGGGGTGCCGTGTCTGTACACTGTGTATATCGGGGTGCCGTGTCTGTACACTGTGTATATCGGGGTGCCGTGTGTGTACACTGTGTATATCGGGGTGCAGTGTCTGTACACTGTGTATGTCGGGGTGCTGTGTCTGTACACTGTGTATGTCGGGGTGCTGTGTATATCGGGGTGCCGTGTCTGACACTGTGTATATCGGGGTGCCGTGTGTGTACACTGTGTATATCGGGGTGCCGTGTCTGACACTGTGTATGTCGGGGTGCTGTGTATATCGGGGTGCCGTGTCTGACACTGTGTATATCGGGGTGCCGTGTCTGTACACTGTGTATATTGGGGTGCCGTGTCTGTACACTGTGTATGTCGGGGTGCAGTGTCTGTACACTGTGTATATCGGGGTGCTGTGTATGTTGGGGTGCTGTGTCTGTACACTATGTATGTTGGGGTGCAGTGTATATCGGTGTGCCGTGTCTGTACACTGTGTATATCGGGGTGCAGTGTCTGTACACTGTGTATATCGGGGTGCTGTGTCTGTACACTGTGTATATTGGGGTGCAGTGTCTGTACACTGTGTATATCGGGGTGCCGTGTCTGTACACTGTGTATATCGGGGTGCTGTGTCTGTACACTGTGTATATTGGGGTGCAGTGTCTGTACACTGTGTATGTCGGGGTGCTGTGTATATTGGGGTGCTGTGTCTGTACACTGTGTATATGGGGGTGCAGTGTCTGTACACTGTGTATATCGGGGTGCCGTGTGTGTACACTGTGTATGTCGGGGTGCAGTTTATATCAGGGTGCCGTGTGTGTACACTGTGTATATCGGGGTGCCGTGTGTGTACACTGTGTATATCGGAGTGAAGTGTCTGTACACTGTATGTTGGGGTGCAGTGTCTGTACACTGTGTATGTTGGGGTGCCGTGTCTGTACACTGTGTATATCGGGGTGCTGTGTCTGTACACTGTGTATATCGGGGTGCTGTGTCTGTACACTGTGTATATCGGGGTGCCGTGTCTGTACACTGTGTATTTCGGGGTGCTGTGTCTGTACACTGTGTATGTCGGGGTGCTGTGTATATCGGGGTGCCGTGTCTGACACTGTGTATGTCGGGGTGCTGTGTATATCGGGGTGCAGTGTCTGTACACTGTGTATATCGGGGTGCCGTGTCTGTACACTGTGTATATTGGGGTGCAGTGTCTGTACACTGTGTATATCGGGGTGCCGTGTCTGTACACTGTGTATATCGGGGTGCTGTGTCTGTACACTGTGTATATTGGGGTGCAGTGTCTGTACACTGTGTATGTCGGGGTGCTGTGTATATTGGGGTGCTGTGTCTGTACACTGTGTATATGGGGGTGCAGTGTCTGTACACTGTGTATATCGGGGTGCCGTGTGTGTACACTGTGTATGTCGGGGTGCAGTTTATATCAGGGTGCCGTGTGTGTACACTGTGTATATCGGGGTGCCGTGTGTGTACACTGTGTATATCGGGGTGCAGTGTCTGTACACTGTATGTCGGGGTGCCGTGTCTGTGCACTGTGTATGCCGGGGTGCTGTGTATATCGGGGTGCCGTGTGTGTACACTGTGTATATCGGAGTGAAGTGTCTGTACACTGTATGTTGGGGTGCAGTGTCTGTAGACTGTGTATGTTGGGGTGCCGTGTCTGTACACTGTGTATATCGGGGTGCTGTGTCTGTACACTGTGTATATCGGGGTGCCGTGTCTGTACACTGTGTATATCGGGGTGCCGTGTCTGTACACTGTGTATATCGGGGTGCCGTGTCTGACACTGTGTATGTCGGGGTGCTGTGTATATTGGGGTGCCGTGTGTGTACACTGTGTATATCGGGGTGCCGTGTGTGTACACTGTGTATATCGGGGTGCTGTGTATATCGGGGTGCCGTGTCTGACACTGTGTATGTCGGGGTGCTGTGTATATCGGGGTGCCGTGTGTGTACACTGTGTATATCGGGGTGCAGTGTCTGTACACTGTGTATATCGTGGTGCCGTGTCTGTACACTGTGTATATCGGGGTGCTGTGTATATCGGGGTGCCGTGTCTGTACACTGTGTATATCGGGGTGCCGTGTCTGTACACTGTGTATGTCGGGGTGCTGTGTCTGTACACTGTGTATGTCGGGGTGCTGTGTATATCGGGGTGCCGTGTCTGACACCGTGTATATCGGGGTGCCGTGTGTGTACACTGTGTATATCGGGGTGCAGTGTCTGTACACTGTGTATGTCGGGGTGCCGTGTCTGACACTGTGTATATCGGGGTGCAGTGTCTGTACACTGTGTATGTCGGGGTGCTGTGTATGTCGGGGTGCCGTGTCTGACACTGTGTATGTCGGGGTGCTGTGTATATCGGGGTGCCGTGTCTGACACTGTGTATATCGGGGTGCCGTGTGTGTACACTGTGTATATCGGGGTGCAGTGTCTGTACACTGTGTATATCGGGGTGCAGTGTCTGTACACTGTGTATGTCGGGGTGCTGCGTATGTCGGGGTGGCGTGTCTGACACTGTGAATATCGGGGTGCTGTGTATATCGGGGTGTCGCGTGTGTACACTGTGTATGTCGGGGTGCTGTGTATATCGGGGTGCCGCGTGTATACACTGTGTATATCGGGGTGCCGCGTGTGTACACTGTGTATGTCGGGGTGCAGTGTGTGTACACTGTGTATGTCAGGGTGCAGTGTCTGTACACTGTGTATAACGGGGGGTGCCACGTGTGTACACTGTGTATGTCGGGGTGCAGTGTCTGTACACTGTGTATGTCGGGGTGCCGTGTCTGTACACTGTGTATGTCGGGGTGCCGTGTCTGTACACTGTGTATGTCGGGGTGCCGTGTGTGTACACTGTGTATATCGGGGTGCAGTGTCTGTACACTGTGTATATCGTGGTGCCGTGTCTGTACACTGTGTATATCGGGGTGCTGTGTATATCGGGGTGCCGTGTGTGTACACTGTGTATATCGGGGTGCCGTGTCTGACACTGTGTATATCGGGGTGCCGTGTGTGTACACTGTGTATATCGGGGTGCAGTGTCTGTACACTGTGTATATCGTGGTGCCGTGTCTGTACACTGTGTATATCGGGGTGCTGTGTATATCGGGGTGCCGTGTGTGTACACTGTGTATGCCGGGGTGCTGTGTATATCGGGGTGCCGTGTGTGTACACTGTGTATGTCGGGGTGCTGTGTATATCGGGGTGCCGTGTCTGTACACTGTGTATATCGGGGTGCCGTGTCTGTACACTGTGTATGTCGGGGTGCTGTGTCTGTACACTGTGTATGTCGGGGTGCTGTGTATATCGGGGTGCCGTGTCTGACACCGTGTATATCGGGGTGCCGTGTGTGTACACTGTGTATATCGGGGTGCAGTGTCTGTACACTGTGTATGTCGGGGTGCCGTGTCTGACACTGTGTATATCGGGGTGCAGTGTCTGTACACTGTGTATGTCGGGGTGCTGTGTATGTCGGGGTGCCGTGTCTGACACTGTGTATGTCGGGGTGCTGTGTATATCGGGGTGCCGTGTCTGACACTGTGTATATCGGGGTGCCGTGTGTGTACACTGTGTATATCGGGGTGCAGTGTCTGTACACTGTGTATATCGGGGTGCAGTGTCTGTACACTGTGTATGTCGGGGTGCTGCGTATGTCGGGGTGGCGTGTCTGACACTGTGAATATCGGGGTGCTGTGTATATCGGGGTGTCGCGTGTGTACACTGTGTATGTCGGGGTGCTGTGTATATCGGGGTGCCGCGTGTATACACTGTGTATATCGGGGTGCCGCGTGTGTACACTGTGTATGTCGGGGTGCAGTGTGTGTACACTGTGTATGTCAGGGTGCAGTGTCTGTACACTGTGTATAACGGGGGGTGCCACGTGTGTACACTGTGTATGTCGGGGTGCAGTGTCTGTACACTGTGTATGTCGGGGTGCAGTGTCTGTACACTGTGTATATCGGGGTGCAGTGTCTGTACACTGTGTATATCGGGGTGCCGTGTGTGTACACTGTGTATGTCGGGGTGCTGTGTCTGTACACTGTGTATATCAGGGTGCCGTGTGTGTACACTGTGTATATCGGGGTGCCGTGTGTGTACACTGTGTATGTCGGGGTGCAGTGTCTGTACACTGTGTATATCGGGGTGCAGTGTCTGTACACTGTATGTCGGGGTGCCGTGTCTGTGCACTGTGTATGCCGGGGTGCTGTGTATATCGGGGTGCCGTGTGTGTACACTGTGTATATCGGGGTGCAGTGTCTGTACACTGTATGTCGGGGTGCAGTGTCTGTACACTGTGTATGTCGGGGTGCTGTGTATATCGGGGTGCCGTGTGTGTACACTGTGTATATCGGGGTGCAGTGTCTGTACACTGTGTATGTCGGGGTGCAGTGTCTGTAGACTGTGTATGTTGGGGTGCCGTGTCTGTACACTGTGTATATTGGGGTGCAGTGTCTGTACACTGTGTATGTCGGGGTGCAGTGTATATCGGGGTGCCGTGTGTGTACACTGTGTATATCGGGGTGCCGTGTCTGTACACTGTGTATATCGGGGTGCCGTGTCTGTACACTGTGTATTTCGGGGTGCTGTGTCTGTACACTGTGTATGTCGGGGTGCCGTGTGTGTACACTGTGTATATCGGGGTGCAGTGTCTGTACACTGTGTATGTCGGGGTGCCGTGTCTGTACACTGTGTATATCGGGGTGCAGTGTCTGTACACTGTGTATGTCGGGGTGCAGTGTCTGTACACTGTGTATGTCGGGTTGCACTATATGGTTTACATTGTGTGTCAGTGTGCTTTTTGGTGTGAGCTGCGCACGTGTTCTAGGTATTGGGGTGCACGCCGTGTATCGGGGGGTTCTTGGGACTCGTAGAGGATAAAAGTATCCCCGGTTTTCAGAAGAGACGTTCTCTCTCCTGGGAAATGCCCAACGATCACCAGGACCAGCAGTGTCTGCAGCCAGAGGAACCTCTGGGGAGCCGCGCAGGTACAGCACTGTGTAAACACGCAGACCTTAACCAGTCGCCATATGCTGATCCCGCGCATGTTTACATTCCCTCACTGGATTAGCCTTTCCCTTTACGTATTTAAAATGTCTCTCTCCTGTCTCTTCTCTCCCCCTCTCTCTTCGCTCCCTATCTTTTGGAGGAGATCCCCTCCCCCATTGGCCGTGTGGCCCTCATAGGGGGTTCTAGACCAGGATATTTCTCCTCTATAACAGGCATAGGGTTTGTGTGATTTTCTGTCCCATGGCGGTTGATAATCAAGGAGGAACTGAACGCAGATCCAAAAATAGTCCTATAGTAGCTGGAAAAGGTGACAGAGCTGCTTCTAGGGGGGTCTGGCTGGGAGTTTCGAGCCGAGACCCCAATCAGTCCGCGGTGGGGTTAATAAGGCGTGGAGGCTGATTCTCTGTATCCCTACAGTCTTCAAGATGGGCTCCTGGTACAACTCGTCCTCCTCGCGTCTCCTCAACGGCCTGTGCTGCACCTGCGCGTTATTCCTCGTCATCATCATCATCCTCATCGTGTGTCTCAGGAGTAAGTGTCCCTCAAATCAATGTCTACTCAAATACGGGGTCTTGACACAAATCCTCTGCGTTCCCCTTGCTCTGGCACTTATTACGAGACGGGGCCCGTCTCCGGCAGGGTCTGGGCTCCTCGTAGGACCTGCCTGGTAAAGGCCGCAGTTGAAGGACATCACTTCCTTGTTAATAGATGGAGGCTCCCATGAGCTCCTCGGCATGAGAGGAACCTGAGCAACCGTCCGATGCCCCAGATGGTGGGATTTGGGACCCTCCATGTTAGAGAACCAGCCGTCCATGTGAGAAATGTCCACCCATGGGGAGCCATCTCTGTGTTACCGACGTTCACAGTCGCTGACTCCGGGTTCATGGGAAAAGTTTTCATTCCGCCATTCTGTATTTATTGTCACTTTACAGACCCGAGCGTGAAAGAGCCGGATCGGAGCTTGGATTATAAGATCGGTAACCTGAGTGTGGATGTGAACTCACGAGTGGATCGCTTGTCTCAGGACGGTGAGAATGCCCCGAGGGCAAAATTTGGTTGTCCGTATTAGGATTTTCTCTAAATGCTTTTCTGTTTTTTTAGACACAAGACTGATGGACAAGCTAAAAGATGTTGAGGCGTCTCTACAAAAGATGGTGGCTGCAAGTGCTAAAGGTGGGTATAGGCTGAGCTTTCACCCCTCCTGGGGGTAATGTGAGAGTAGGCACCAGGGAGAAAGGAGAAGGATGAGGAATATCTGAAGCTACCATTGGAACCCCGAAAAGTGAAAGAATGGTGGGGAACGACCAAAGGTGTCCATTTCACCGGTCACGCAGCCACTCGGGTGCCTCTCTAACTGGTGGCATTTTAGGTCATTCAGCCTTATTCCATATCTAAACATTTCACATCATGATGGGGGTTACCATGAAAAGCTCTTGGGGCTGTGATGACAAAGAAAACCTGGGGGCAGGTGGCTGGAATTACCCCCCCCAAGCTGAATGTGACCAGTCCTCCCAGGGGGGGTTCTGATATGGGCTCTAATCGCTGTCGGTATTCTCTCCTCGGACAGACACGCTGGAGAGGGACATGCAGAGAGTGCTAGTGACCATGGCAAAGCTGCTGGAACGGGTGAAGACGCTCCAAGTTAACGGTGAGAAGATGTGTCTGCTGAGAAGCAATCAGATACACTCAAAGAGCGGCCTCAGAAGTACCTCAGGGGCCACACTTCACCAAGAGCCATAAGGACAGTTAATTCTAAAATAATCAGCTGGGACAGGATATTTAGAGGGCTAATCCTGCCGTTCCACAGCACAATTAGGTCTTCTCATCAGTGGGAACACGATAGGGTCTCTAGTAGAAGAGCCTTGGCTCTACATGGACACCTCCTATATGAAGCGGGTCTCTATTGTACACAGCGCTTGGTGAGGTCACATCATTCTACCCTCTCTCTGAAGGACTGTCCCCAGGGGCCGCTACTCAGCCTTCAGCCACCGGTTCCTCACATACATCCAGCCAATTGCTGGCTGGTACCTTCTACTCTTAAATTGAGCCCGTCCAATTGACCTCTTTTACCTGCGCATTTAATTCATTTGACCTCTCCGTTTGGTCCAGTCTTTTTGGCCTGTCTGTCTGGCCCATTCGACCTGTGCCTATGGTCAATTCAGCCTGTCCATATAGTCCCTGAGACCTGTCCATATGGTCCATCCGTTCTGTCAGTATAGTCCAGTCCATTTGACGGTTGTTCAGAGACTCATATTGACCATTAAATGCTTCTCCATCGTTGGCTTGGTCTCTTTCGCCTTGGACAGCCATCCTCCCAAACATCTGACACAGACTGACCGCTCTTTGAAA
The DNA here is from genome assembly GCF_027358695.1 of Spea bombifrons. Lineage (NCBI taxonomy): Eukaryota > Metazoa > Chordata > Amphibia > Anura > Pelobatidae > Spea > Spea bombifrons. Next base: position 112,875,102 of record NC_071090.1, on the reverse strand, counting down.
TGCAAGCGGTTGGACGATGCGCTGTTATCATGAAGATCAGCCGCCATCTTTTCGTCAGGCTGTAAGGAGTGGACACTAAGTTTTGGCTGATCTCTGTCTGTATTGTGTCATATTTAGTACTCCCCGCAACCTTCATGTTTTGGACCCCGCCATTTTCTCACCCCCAGGCTCCAAAGAGGATTCCTGCCCCTTGGGATGGGCGTACCACATGCTCAGCTGTTACTACTTCTCCAAGATAGGCAAATCCTGGGATGATTCCAAAAAACTGTGCGAAGAGGATAATTCTCACCTGGTGGTTATTAACACTGAGGAGGAACAGGTGAGTGAAGCTGTGATCTATAGAGGGCAGCGTCACAGAGCTGTATGGATGGGGGGCAGCGTCACAGAGCTGTATGGATGGGGGGCAGCGTCACAGAGCTGTATGGATGGGGGGCAGCGTCACAGAGCTGTATGGATGGGGGGCTGTGTCACAGAGCTGTATGGATGGGGGGCTGCGTCACAGAGCTGTATGGATGGAGGGCAGCGTCACAGAGCTGTATGGATGGGGGGCTGCGTCACAGAGCTGTATGGATGGGGGGCAGCGTCACAGAGCTGTATGGATGGGGGCAGCGTAACAAAGCTGTATGGATGGGGGGCAGCATCACAGAGCTGTATGGATGGGGGGCAGTGTCACAGAGCGGTATGGATGGGGGGCAGCGTCACAGAGCTGTATGGATGGGGGGCTGCGTCACAGAGCTGTATGGATGGGGGGCTGCGTCACAGAGCTATATGGATGGGGGCAGCGTCACAGAGCTGTATGGATGGGGGGCTGCGTCACAGAGCTGTATGGATGGGGGGCAGCGTCACAGAGCTGTATGGATGGGGGGCTGCGTCACAGAGCTGTATGGATGGGGGGCAGCATCACAGAGCTGTATGGATGGGGGGCAGTGTCACAGAGCGGTATGGATGGGGGGCTGCGTCACAGAGCTGTATGGATGGGGGGCAGCGTCACAGAGCTGTATGGATGGGGGGCTGGAGATCGGAGATGGTTTCCGTTGACGCTCTTCTCTCTCCAGGAATTTGTTTCCATGCTTTCCAAGCGGCAGTTTATGTGGATCGGATTGACGGATGTTGATGGGGAATGGAAATGGGTTGACGGGACCAAGTATGACTCCGCCCCAAAGTAAGAGGATTCCAGATGAATCTTTGTGATAAAATCTCCCGTAACACCCGTCACGGACTTTAACGACGAACCCCTCCTGACCATTAATGCCCCGCACATGGCGTGCAGAGGACAGTATAATGATGAGCATAACTGCCTTTCATAATGGCCGGCTCTTGGCCGCAGGGTTCCTCTGAGGCGGGGATACAGCTCCCCGGCACCCTGTAACCGGGGGGTCCATGGGGGTCAGTCATTATGTGACCCCCTGGTACTAGAGAGGCAGCGAAGCAGCGGCTGCAAACAGGTATCCTCCAGGTAAAAGTACAACGTAGAGTTAAATCAGTGACATGCCCTGTATGATGTATAGTTAAATCAGGAAGATTTTCCCACTCTTGATAGAAAATAATTTTTTCTTGGTTATCTCCATGGAGACAGGCAGACTTAATTGAAGCCACGGGACACAGAACCCGCACTTACGATTCATAGCACATTCCTCAGTGGTCTCTCATTCGTGTGACGTGGTGATACTCTCTCTCACTTCGTATTGCAGGAATTGGATTGTCGGTCAGCCTGATGAGTTTTACGGCCACGGACTCGGCGGCGGGGAGGACTGTGCCCATCTACACTACAGTGGCGAGTGGAACGATGACCACTGCTCCCGCCAGTACAAATACATCTGTGAGAGGGAAGTCTAAACGAAACGCGGCCTGACACTAGAGTGTGAGTGAGGTCTCCCTGCACTCACTGAGCGCTTCAGAGCGACCTCTACTACTACAGGAGCTGCCACTGAAGACACAACCGGCACCTATCACCCCTCTCTGCTATTCCTGCACTGACCCCCCACACACACAGCTCTGTCACTGCCCCTCCATCCTGCCCCGCAGCCCTCTCTGCTATTCCTATACTAACCCCGCACACACACAGCTCTGTCACTGCCCCTCCATCCTGCCCCGCAGCCCTCTCTGCTATTCCTATACTAACCCCACACACACACAGCTCTGTCACTGCCCCTCCATCCTGCCCCGCAGCCCTCTCTGCTATTCCTATACTAACCCCCCGCACACACACAGCTCTGTCACTGCCCCTCCATCCTGCCCCGCAGCCCTCTCTGCTATTCCTATACTAACCCCCCACACACACACAGCTCTGTCACTGCCCCTCCATCCTGCCCCGCAGCCCTCCCTGCTATTCCTATACTAACCCCGCACACACGCAGCTCTGCCACTGCCCCTCCATCCTGCCCCGCAGCCCTCTCTGCTATTCCTATACTACCCCCCCCCACACACACAGCTCTGTCACTGCCCCTCCATCCTGCCCCGCAGCCCTCTCTGCTATTCCTATACTAACCCCCCCCACACACAGCTCTGTCACTGCCCCTCCATCCTGCCCCGCAGCCCTCTCTGCTATTCCTATACTAACCCCCCGCACACACACAGCTCTGCCACTGCCCCTCCATCCTGCCCCGCAGCCCTCTCTGCTATTCCTATACTAACCCCCCACACACACAGCTCTGTCACTGCCCCTCCATCCTGCCCCGCAGCCCTCTCTGCTATTCCTATACTAACCCCGCACACACACAGCTCTGTCACTGCCCCTCCATCCTGCCCCGCAGCCCTCTCTGCTATTCCTATACTACCCCCCCCACACACACAGCTCTGTCACTGCCCCTCCATCCTGCCCCGCAGCCCTCTCTGCTATTCCTATACTAACCCCGCACACACACAGCTCTGTCACTGCCCCTCCATCCTGCCCCGCAGCCCTCTCTACTATTCCTATACTAACCCCGCACACACACAGCTCTGCCACTGCCCCTCCATCCTGCCCCACAGCCCTCTCTGCTATTCCTATACTAACCCCCCACACACACAGCTCTGTCACTGCCCCTCCACCCTGCCCCGCAGCCCTCTCTGCTATTCCTATACTAACCCCCCACACACAGCTCTGTCACTGCCCCTCCATCCTGCCCCGCAGCCCTCTCTGCTATTCCTATACTAACCCCGCACACACACAGCTCTGTCACTGCCCCTCCATCCTGCCCCGCACCCCTCTCTACTATTCCTATACTAACCCCGCACACACACAGCTCTGTCACTGCCCCTCCATCCTGCCCCACAGCCCTCTCTGCTATTCCTATACTAACCCCGCACACACAGCTCTGTCACTGCCCCTCCATCCTGCCCCGCAGCCCTCTCTGCTATTCCTATACTAACCCCGCACACACACAGCTCTGTCACTGCCCCTCCATCCTGCCCCGCAGCCCTCTCTGCTATTCCTATACTAACCCCCCCACACACACAGCTCTGTCACTGCCCCTCCATCCTGCCCCGCAGCCCTCTCTGCTATTCCTATACTAACCCCCCCACACACAGCTCTGTCACTGCCCCTCCATCCTGCCCCGCAGCCCTCTCTGCTATTCCTATACTAACCCCGCACACACACAGCTCTGTCACTGCCCCTCCATCCTGCCCCGCAGCCCTCTCTGCTATTCCTATACTAACCCCCCACACACACAGCTCTGTCACTGCCCCTCCATCCTGCCCCGCAGCCCTCTCTGCTATTCCTATACTAACCCCCCCACACACAGCTCTGTCACTGCCCCTCCATCCTGCCCCGCAGCCCTCTCTGCTATTCCTATACTAACCCCGCACACACAGCTCTGTCACTGCCCCTCCATCCTGCCCCGCAGCCCTCTCTGCTATTCCTATACTAACCCCGCACACACACAGCTCTGTCACTGCCCCTCCATCCTGCCCCGCACCCCTCTCTACTATTCCTATACTAACCCCACACACACACAGCTCTGTCACTGCCCCTCCATCCTGCCCCGCACACATAATGAATGTTCTTGCACCGCGTGTCCCGTTGTCGGATTATAAAATATCATATAATGTGAGATTTAGATCCTATATGCTGATGGAGTTTATTTTATACGCAGGGAAATAAAACTATTTTTAATATGACTGAGGGTATTTATTTAATTCATATTCCCTCCAGGAATGCGGCGTTTCTGCATATAATGGCTGTAGTGTTCCTGTAATAGCGCTCTGTGCAAGCTGTCACATTATATCCAGTCTGCCGGGAAAGGAGGCTGCCGGCTCGGCTGTTACATTATATCCAGTCTGCCGGCTCGGCTGTTACATTATATCCAGTCTGCCGGGAGAGGAGGCTGCCGGCTCGGCTGTTACATTATATCCAGTCTGCAGGGAGAGGAGGCCGCCGGCTCGGCTGTTACATTATATCCAGTCTGCAGGGAGAGGAGGCCGCCGGCTCGGCTGTTACATTATATCCAGCCTGCCGGGAGGGGAGGCCGCCGGCTCGGCTGTTACATTATATCCAGTCTGCCGGGAGAGGAGGCTGCCGGCTCGGCTGTTACATTGTATCCAGTCTGCAGGGAGAGGAGTCCGCCAGCTCGGCTGTTACATTATATCCAGTCTGCCGGGAGAGGAGGCTGCCGGCTCCGCTGTTACATTGTATCCAGTCTGCAGGGAGAGGAGTCCGCCGGCTCGGCTGTTACATTATATCCAGTCTGCCGGGAGAGGAGGCTGCCGGCTCGGCTGTTACATTGTATCCAGTCTGCCGGGAGAGGAGGCTGCCGGCTCGGCTGTTACATTATATCCAGTCTGCCGGGAGAGGAGGCTGCCGGCTCGGCTGTTACATTATATCCAGTCTGCCGGGAGAGGAGGCTGCCGGCTCGGCTGTTACATTATATCCAGTCTGCAGGGAGAGGAGGCTGCCGTCTCGGCTGACACATTATATCCAGTCTGCAGGGAGAGGAGGCTGGCAGCTCGGCTGTTACATTATATCCAGTCTGCCGGGGGGAGGCTGCCGGCTCGGCTGTTACATTATATCCAGTCTGCCGGGTGGAGGCTGCCGGCTCGGCTGTTACATTGTATCCAATCTGCCAGGAGGAGGCTGCCGGCTCGGCTGTTACATTATATCCAGTCTACCAGGAGAGGAGGCTGCCGGCTTGGCTGTTACATTATATCCAGTCTACCAGGAGAGGAGGCTGCCGGCTCGGCTGTTACATTATATCCAGTCTGCCGGGGGGAGGCTGCCGGCTCGGCTGTTACATTATATCCAGTCTACCAGGAGAGGAGGCTGCCGGCTCGGCTGTTACATTATATCCAGTCTACCAGGAGAGGAGGCTGCCGGCTCGGCTGTTACATTATATCCAGTCTGCCGGGGGGAGGCTGCCGGCTCGGCTGTTACATTGCATCCAGTCTGCAGGGAGAGGAGGTAATGCCACGTCTGCTGTCAGAGGGGACACTGAGCTGTCAGCGTATCCAACCAGCAGGACTGAACTCGGGGAAAAAGCGTCCGCTAAATGACGTGAAAGAGGCTGCCCTCCTCAGCCTGAAGTACCTGTCTCTTTACAGAAGAGCGCTAGCTCTACTCCCATCACTCCAGGCCCTAGAACATGCCTGTGAGTGTTTCCTATCCAGGTTGTGGATTCCTTTGGGGAGGGAAATCACTCTGGTTTGGGTGGGCATCGTCGGGATGTAGTAAATATGGGGAAGGGTCAACCTCCAGGCTATGGTAGCTCTTAAGGGGTCCCCATCAACCATTTATACATTTCACACAAAGCGCTGCCCCTGCAAGATGTGGGGGTATAATGGATCCCCTTCTGTTTTCTACATCTCCTCTAGATTGTAAGCTTCTGGGCCCTGTAAACAGGATTTAAATTGGAATGAATGAGAGCGTTATAGAGAATACGTTGGTGGTTGCCATGGAGACGGAGCAGAGGTCGGTTGGCTGAGTATAATAAGCGTGCGTTTCGACTGCAGGTAACGTGGCATTTACCCAGCACTCAAGGTTATTTAATACCCCAGAAAATGCCTCCAAGACCCTCCTGCACTCTGCGGGGTATTTAGACTGGGGCTGCCCGAGGCGCCTCTGTCCTGACATCTTATCCTCCCGGGACACAGAGCGCCGGGTACAGCGGGCTATGGATGCCGCTAGGCCCCGGCCATCATCACAGGGGACCTCTCTGCGCTCCCAAACCTGCCCGTTGGGTAACGGGGCATCTAATAGGGCCATCTGCCCCATGTTTTGTTTTTTTAACCCTTTCCAGGTCGCCGGAACTCCTCCGTGTCTGCGCAGTTATTACCGGCAGGTGACTGTAATGACCCTTTGATGGGATAGGGTGGTGGCAATAACCAGAGAGCCGGGGCATTCCCTGTGTAGTAGAGGTTGGGTGCTATACCATTTGCAACCAGAAGGTGTCATCTGAAATAGGGACCTCCGAGGTCTCTATGTTACTCTGCATCTCACTTTTGCCCCTGAAAGGTATCAAGAAGGCATTTGGACAGAAGGTGTAGTTATCCAACGTGCACGATACCATGGTTAGGGTTAGAATTGCCCCGGTGTCCTTTCTCAGAGCAGGGGCATTTCCAGGACACATTCTTGGCAATGAATGGTTAATCACACAGGTTATTGCCCTGGTCCCGGATCCCCTCCCAACCAACTCGACATCTTCAGCTTCACTAAATAGAGCAGTTGCTGTTGGGTTGCCCTGGAACTGACCACTTGGACCTCAGTGACTTTACTTGCCCCAGGGCTATGACAACAACTGACCCAATGTTCCCACCTCCTATTGCCCCGGTGTTTCCAGGGATGTCACCCCAATATCTTCTGTCTCTCCTAGTGGCCCGCTCGCTCCACACTGTCTCGTGTCTCTCTACCTGCCCCAGGATGTCACCCCGCCACCTCCTGCTCCTGCTCCTCCTCCTGCCCCTGCTGCCGGCCGGCTCTGGGTGTGTATTTTGCCGGCTCGGGTATCTGGAGATCAGGCAGCGGTTTCACAAGCTGTGTGAGGACTACATGAGAGCCCAGGGGAGCGAGAACTGCACCCGCCACCCGGGACCATCCAGCTTCAACCAGTTCGCAATAGGTTAAAAGCCCTTTCCATCTGCCCCTTCCCAAGGCCCGGCCTATACATTCACCCCACTCCCTATACTGCCCCGCTATACAGTGCAGTGCTCCCCATACAGCTCTCCCACTCCCTATACTGCCCCGCTATACAGTGCAGTGCTCCCCATACAGCTCTCCCGCTCTCTATACTGCCCCGCTATACACTGTAGTGCTCCCCATACAGCTCTCCCGCTATCTATACTGCCCCGCTATACACTGTAGTGCTCCCCATGCAGCTCTCCCACTCCCTATACTGCCCCGCTATACAGTGTAGTGCTCCCCATGCAGCTCTCCCACTCTCTATACTGCCCCGCTATACAGTGTAGTGCTTCCCATTCAGCTCTCCCACTCGCTATACTGCTCCGCTATACAGTGTAGTGCTCCCCATACAGCTCTCCCACTCCCTATACTGCCCCGCTATACAATGTAGTGCTCCCCATGCAGCTCTGCCGCTCTCTATACTGCCCCGCTATACAGTGTAGTGCTCCCCATACAGCTCTCCCGCTCTCTATACTGCCCCGTTATACAGTGTAGTGCTCCCCATACAGCTCTCCCGCTCTCTATACTGCCCCGTTATACAGTGTAGTGCTCCCCATACAGCTCTCCCACTCCCTATACTGCCCCGCTATACAGTGTAGTGCTCCCCATACAGCTCTCACGCTCTCTATACTGCCCCGTTATACAGTGTAGTGCTCCCCATACAGCTCTCCCACTCCCTATACTGCCCCGCTATACAGTGTAGTGCTCCCCATACAGCTCTCCCGCTCTCTATACTGCCCCGCTATACAGTTTAGTGCTCCCCATGCAGCTCTCCCGCTCTCTATACTGCCCCGTTATACAGTGTAGTGCTCCCCATACAGCTCTCCCACTCCCTATACTGCCCCGCTATACAGTGTAGTGCTCCCCATGCAGCTCTCCCGCTCTCTATACTGCCCCGTTATACAGTGTAGTGCTCCCCATACAGCTCTCCCGGTCTCTATACTGCCCCGCTATACAGTGTAGTGCTCCCCATGCAGCTCTCCTGCTCTCTATACTGCCCCGCTATACAGTGTAGTGCTCCCCATGCAGCTCTCCCACTCCCTATACTGCCCCGCTATACAGTGTAGTGCTCCCCATGCAGCTCTCCCACTCCCTATACTGCCCCGCTATACAGTGTAGTGCTCCCCATACAGCTCTCCCACTCCCTATACTGCCCCGCTATACAGTTTAGTGCTCCCCATGCAGCTCTCCCGCTCTCTATACTGCCCCGTTATACAGTGTAGTGCTCCCCATACAGCTCTCCCACTCCCTATACTGCCCCGCTATACAGTGTAGTGCTCCCCATGCAGCTCTCCCGCTCTCTATACTGCCCCGTTATACAGTGTAGTGCTCCCCATACAGCTCTCCCGGTCTCTATACTGCCCCGCTATACAGTGTAGTGCTCCCCATGCAGCTCTCCTGCTCTCTATACTGCCCCGCTATACAGTGTAGTGCTCCCCATGCAGCTCTCCCACTCCCTATACTGCCCCGCTATACAGTGTAGTGCTCCCCATGCAGCTCTCCCACTCCCTATACTGCCCCGCTATACAGTGTAGTGCTCCCCATACAGCTCTCCCACTCCCTATACTGCCCCGCTATACAATGTAGTGCTCCCCATGCAGCTCTCCCACTCCCTATACTGCCCCATTCCCTTCTCACTTCATCATCTCTAACTCTCTCCCCAGTTCTGTCTGGACTCCACTCCTGTCTGCCCTCACTTTATATCCTTCTCTCTCTGCGTGTCTCTTTACCTTACTCCCTTACCTTCTCACTTTCTCGCACTCTCTCCAGTTTTCTCTTTACCCCATCCCGCTCTCCTCTGACTGTCTCTCTCGCTATCCTTTTCTTTAATCTTGTTTCCTTCTCTCCAGTTCTTTTTCCACACTAACTTCTCTCCTCACTTTCTCTCCTCGGTTCTGCCCTTACTCCACTTCCCTCTCCTCATTTTTCCTTCTCTCTACTTCGCCTCTTTGTTTGTCTGTCTCTCTAGCTCTCCATTTACCCCACTCCCATCTCTCTTTAATTTCTTTCCAGCGCTCTCTTTCCTCCATTCATTCTCTCCTCCCTTTCTCTTCTCTCTCTTGAGTTCTCTCTTCCCCCTGCTCCCTTCTTTCCTCACATTCTTTCCTCTCTTTCCCCGTCCTCTCTTTCTTCTGCTTCTATAACTCCTCACTCTCTTTCTCTTGCAGATGATGAAACTCTGCTGTTTGTTACGGAGAAAACTCATCGGGTCTTCCGGTTTTTAGGTAAAATCTCCTGACGGAGTGCGCCTCCAGCCCCCCCCCGTGCCATTATAGGAAGGGGGGGGATTTAATATGGGTGAATTCTGTATATTTAGGGGCAGGTTTCCGCTTGCATCCCCTGCAGCATGTAAGTATATATAAGGCACTATTAACCCCTGCAGTGCTGCAAGGTCCTCATGCTGCGTTATTGTGTAACATTTGGCTTTTTAACCCATTAATGAACGATGGTTATCCGGTCACCGGAAGGAAAGATTGCATCACTAATTACACGACAACATAATAAAGAAAATAATTACACGAAAAAAGCACTTCCTCATCTACTATAAACACACAACATGTCTGTGCGGCAGAAACGTGGCTGCGGTGAAGACAAACCCACAGTGCATGTGAGAGGAGGCAGCGGGGCCCGGAGTATTGGGACATAACTCTGGCCCCATTCTTTGTAGGGCCCGTCCCACACTCTGAATGCACAGGGCCCTTTCCCTCACTCCCACACTCTGAATGCACAGGGGCCCTGTCCCTGGCTCCCACACTCTGAATGCACAGGGCCCCACCCCTCACTCACACACTCTGAATGCACGGGGCCCTGTCCCTGGCTCCCACACTCTGAATGCACGGGGCCCCATCCCTCGCTCCCACACTCTGAATGCACAGGGGCCCTGTCCCTGGCTCCCACACTCTGAATGCACGGGGCCCCGTCCCTGGCTCCCACACTCTGAATGCACGGGACCCTTTCCCTCACTCACACACTCTCAATGCACAGGGCCCCGTCCCTCGCTCCCACACTCTGAATGCACAGGGGCCCTGTCCCTCACTCCCACACTCTGAATGCACAGGGCCCTGTCCCTCGCTCCCACACTCTGAATGTACGGGGCCCTGTCCCTGGCTCCCACACTCTGAATGTACGGGGCCCTGTCCCTGGCTCCCACACTCTGAATGCACAGGGGTCCCGTCCCTCGCTCCCACACTCTGAATGCACGGGGCCCTGTCCCTGGCTCCCACACTCTGAATGCACGGGGCCCCGTCCCTCGCTCCCACACTCTGAATGCACAGGGGCCCTGTCCCTCACTCCCACACTCTGAATGCACAGGGGCCCTGTCCCTCACTCCCACACTCTGAATGCACAGGGCCCTGTCCCTCGCTCCCACACTCTGAATGTACGGGGCCCTGTCCCTGGCTCCCACACTCTGAATGTACGGGGCCCTGTCCCTGGCTCCCACACTCTGAATGTACGGGGCCCTGTCCCTGGCTCCCACACTCTGAATGCACGGGGCCCCGTCCCTCGCTCCCACACTCTGAATGCACAGGGCCCCGTCCCTGGCTCCCACACATTGAATCCACGGGGCCCCGTTGTCCGGTCTCATGCTGTGCTGTTTGTCTTTAGAGATAAAGCGCGACGTGCTGGGGATAGCCGAGTACTGGGACTGGCTGCACGAGGTGAAGCTGCCGGAATTAACCTACGAAGGTGCGCATGGGCGGGGGAGGGGGCACTGATATCACATTCCATCCCAAAGCCCTCAGTCAGGGGCCCGGCTGCACCCACTAACCGCACATCACGAGCACTCTGACCGGCCACGGATAAATCATATGAGTGATCGACGGCCCTAACGGCCCCAATAACTTGTACAGAAACAGCACCATATTGCTTTATAAATTAACCCATTATTCTCCTTCTGGCCATGCCTCTAACGACACCCCCTCAAACAAAAGTCCACCCCCTCTGGCCACTGTCGCACGGGGGTCTTCCTGCTGCTCTCAGTGAGCTCCGTCACCCCAATACCCCCTCACTCCCTATTGGATCCCCCGATCCCCGCTGCTTCTGGTGGTCCCCGTGTCCAAACACCCTGTACCCCCTCACTTTGTGGTCTAGTAAAAGGGCAGAGGATGTTTCCGGGGGCAGATGGGATAAATAATCTGTGCTATTTTCTCCCCCCAGCCCTATGCCCTCCGCTGTGTGGTAAGTAGCAACGTTCATGTCTTCTTCTGTCTTCCTCTGTGCCATAAATCCACGTCCTTTCTCTCCTCTCCCCACCTACAACTCATTTATCTGTGTCTCCCCATCTGCGTGTCTCCCCATCTCCGTGTCACTAATCTGTGTCTTCTCATCTGCCTGTCACCAATCCGTGTCTCCCCATCTCCGTGTCACTAATCCGTGTCTCCCCATCTCCGTGTCACCAATCCATGTCTCCCCATCTCCATGTCACTAATCCGTGTTTCCCCATCTCCGTGTCACTAATCCGTGTCTCCCCATCTCCGTGTCACTAATCCGTGTCTCCCCATCTTTGTGTCACTAATCCGTGTCTCCCCATCTGCCTGTCACCAATCCGTGTCTCCCCATCTCCGTGTCACTAATCCGTGTCTCCCCATCTCCGTGTCAGCAATCCATGTCTCCCCATCTCCGTGTCACTAATCCGTGTTTCCCCATCTTCGTGTCACTAATCCGTGTCTCCCCATCTGCGTGTCACCAATCCGTGTCTCCCCATCTCCGTGTCACTAATCCGTGTTTCCCCATCTCCGTGTCACTAATCCGTGTCTCCCCATCTCCGTGTCACTAATCCGTGTCTCCCCATCTCCGTGTCACTAATCCGTGTCTCCCCATCTTCGTGTCACTAATCCGTGTCTCCCCATCTGCCTGTCACCAATCCGTGTCTCCCCATCTCCGTGTCACTAATCCGTGTCTCCCCATCTCCGTGTCACTAATCCGTGTCTCCCCATCTCCGCGTCACTAATCCGTGTCTCCTCATCTTCGTGTCACTAATCCGTGTCTCCCCATCTGCCTGTCACCAATCCGTGTCTCCCCATCTCCGTGTCACTAATCCGTGTCTCCCCATCTCCGTGTCACTAATCCGTGTTTCCCCATCTTCGTGTCACTAATCCGTGTCTCCCCATCTTCGTGTCACTAATTCGTGTCTCCCCATCTCCGTGTCACTAATCCGTGTCTCCCCATCTCCGTGTCACTAATCCGTGTCTCCCCATCTCCGTGTCACTAATCCGTGTCTCCCCATCTCTGTGTCACTAATCCGTGTCTCCCCATCTCCGTGTCACTAATCCGTGTCTCCGCATCTCTGTGTCACTAATCCGTGTCTCCCCATCTCCGTGTCACTAATCCGTGTCTCCCCATCTCTGTGTCACTAATTAATGTCTCCCCATCTCCATCTCACTAATCCATGTCTCCCCATCTCCTTCTCACTAGCCCGTGCCCCCCCTCCCCATGTTACTAATCCGGGTCTCCCCATCTCCATCTCACTAATCCGTGTCTCCCCATCTCCGTGTCACTAATCCGTGTCTCCCCATCTCCGTGTCACTAATCCGTGTCTCCCCATCTCTGTGTCACTAATTCATGTCTCCCCATCTCCGTGTCACCAATCCGTGTCTCCCCATCTCTGTGTCACTAATCCGTGTCTCCCTATCTCTGTGTCACTAATCCGTGTCTCCCCATCTCCGTGTCACCAATGCGTGTCTCCCCATCTCCGTGTCACTAATTTGTGTCTCCCCATCTCCATCTCACTAATTAATGTCTCCCCATCTCCATCTCACTAATCCATGTCTCCCCATCTCCTTCTCACTAGCCCGTGCCCGCCCCTTCCCATGTTACTAATCCGTGTCTCCCCATCTCCGTGTCATTTATCTGTGTCTTCTTTGTCCACTTGCAGTAGACTGGACTTATGCGTATAACTGCACCCTTTGTAGAGTGAAGAGTATGAAGTGTTTTGACAAGGAGACATGCTTTCCTGGTGAGACGCTCTGTTCCACGGGGGAGGCTCTGTTCCAGGGGGGAGGCTCTGTTCAGTGAGGGAGGCTCTGTTGCATGGTGGGAGGCTCTGTTCTGCGGGGGAGGCTCTTGCTTGGGGGGAGGCTCTGTTGCATGGGAGGAGGCTCTATTGCACGGGGGGAGGCTCTGTTGCACCGGGGGGAGGCTCTGTTCTGCGGGGGGAGGCTCTGTTGCGTGGGGGGAGGCTCTGTTGCGTGGGGGAGGCTCTGTTGCGTGGGGGAGGCTCTGTTCTGCGGGGGAGGCTTTGTTGCATGGGGGGAGGCTCTGTTGCGCGAGAGGAGGCTCTGTTGCGTGGGGGGAGGCTCTGTTGCGTGGGGGGAGGCTCTGTTCTGCGGGGGAAGGCTCTGTTGCGTGGGGGGAGGCTCTGTTCTGCAGGGGAAGGATCCCTTCGTGTCACTAATCCGTGTCTCCCCATCTTCGTGTCACTAATTTGTGTCTCCCCATCTCCGTGTCACTAATCCGTGTCTCCCCATCTCCGTGTCACTAATCCGTGTCTCCCCATCTCCGTGTCACTAATCCGTGTCTCCCCATCTCTGTGTCACTAATCCGTGTCTCCCCATCTCCGTGTCACTAATCCGTGTCTCCGCATCTCTGTGTCACTAATCCGTGTCTCCCCATCTCCGTGTCACTAATCCGTGTCTCCCCATCTCTGTGTCACTAATTAATGTCTCCCCATCTCCATCTCACTAATCCATGTCTCCCCATCTCCTTCTCACTAGCCCGTGCCCCCCCTCCCCATGTTACTAATCCGGGTCTCTCCATCTCACTAATCCGTGTCTCCCCATCTCCGTGTCACTAATCCGTGTCTCCCCATCTCCGTGTCACTAATCCGTGTCTCCCCATCTCTGTGTCACTAATTCATGTCTCCCCATCTCCGTGTCACCAATCCGTGTCTCCCCATCTCTGTGTCACTAATCCGTGTCTCCCTATCTCTGTGTCACTAATCCGTGTCTCCCCATCTCCGTGTCACCAATCCGTGTCTCCCCATCTCCGTGTCACTAATCCGTGTCTCCCCATCTCCGTGTCACTAATCCGTGTCTCCCCATCTCCGCGTCACTAATCCGTGTCTCCTCATCTTCGTGTCACTAATCCGTGTCTCCCCATCTGCCTGTCACCAATCCGTGTCTCCCCATCTCCGTGTCACTAATCCGTGTCTCCCCATCTCCGTGTCACTAATCCGTGTTTCCCCATCTTCGTGTCACTAATCCGTGTCTCCCCATCTTCGTGTCACTAATTCGTGTCTCCCCATCTCCGTGTCACTAATCCGTGTCTCCCCATCTCCGTGTCACTAATCCGTGTCTCCCCATCTCCGTGTCACTAATCCGTGTCTCCCCATCTCTGTGTCACTAATCCGTGTCTCCCCATCTCCGTGTCACTAATCCGTGTCTCCGCATCTCTGTGTCACTAATCCGTGTCTCCCCATCTCCGTGTCACTAATCCGTGTCTCCCCATCTCTGTGTCACTAATTAATGTCTCCCCATCTCCATCTCACTAATCCATGTCTCCCCATCTCCTTCTCACTAGCCCGTGCCCCCCCTCCCCATGTTACTAATCCGGGTCTCCCCATCTCCATCTCACTAATCCGTGTCTCCCCATCTCCGTGTCACTAATCCGTGTCTCCCCATCTCCGTGTCACTAATCCGTGTCTCCCCATCTCTGTGTCACTAATTCATGTCTCCCCATCTCCGTGTCACCAATCCGTGTCTCCCCATCTCTGTGTCACTAATCCGTGTCTCCCTATCTCTGTGTCACTAATCCGTGTCTCCCCATCTCCGTGTCACCAATGCGTGTCTCCCCATCTCCGTGTCACTAATTTGTGTCTCCCCATCTCCATCTCACTAATTAATGTCTCCCCATCTCCATCTCACTAATCCATGTCTCCCCATCTCCTTCTCACTAGCCCGTGCCCGCCCCTTCCCATGTTACTAATCCGTGTCTCCCCATCTCCGTGTCATTTATCTGTGTCTTCTTTGTCCACTTGCAGTAGACTGGACTTATGCGTATAACTGCACCCTTTGTAGAGTGAAGAGTATGAAGTGTTTTGACAAGGAGACATGCTTTCCTGGTGAGACGCTCTGTTCCACGGGGGAGGCTCTGTTCCAGGGGGGAGGCTCTGTTCAGTGAGGGAGGCTCTGTTGCATGGTGGGAGGCTCTGTTCTGCGGGGGAGGCTCTTGCTTGGGGGGAGGCTCTGTTGCATGGGAGGAGGCTCTATTGCACGGGGGGAGGCTCTGTTGCACCGGGGGGAGGCTCTGTTCTGCGGGGGGAGGCTCTGTTGCGTGGGGGGAGGCTCTGTTGCGTGGGGGAGGCTCTGTTGCGTGGGGGAGGCTCTGTTCTGCGGGGGAGGCTTTGTTGCATGGGGGGAGGCTCTGTTGCGCGAGAGGAGGCTCTGTTGCGTGGGGGGAGGCTCTGTTGCGTGGGAGTAGGCTCTGTTGCGTGGGGGGAGGCTCTGTTCTGCGGGGGAAGGCTCTGTTGCGTGGGGGGAGGCTCTGTTCTGCAGGGGAAGGATCTGTTGCGTGGGAGGAGGCTCTATTGCATGGGGGGAGGCTCTGTTGCACCGGGGGGAGGCTCTGTTGCGTGGGGGGAGGCTCTGTTGCGTGGGGGAGGCTCTGTTCTGCGGGGGAGGCTTTGTTGCATGGGGGGAGGCTCTGTTGCGCGAGAGGAGGCTCTGTTGCGCGAGAGGAGGCTCTGTTGCGCGAGAGGAGGCTCTGTTGCGCGAGAGGAGGCTCTGTTGCGTGGGGGGAGGCTCTGTTGCGTGGGAGTAGGCTCTGTTGCGTGGGGGGAGGCTCTGTTCTGCAGGGGAAGGATCTGTTGCGTGGGGGGAGGCTCTGTTGCAAACTTATTATGTTCCATTTTATATTTCAGTGAAGCAGGGACTTCGCTGGCCTCTGAATCTCATTTTTATGAGCTGCGCCATCTCCACATTAGTGGGAGTTTTCACCTGTTGCTATGAGTGGGTATTAACCCTATACGTTCTGTATATAGGATTTCTTGTATACACTGTATATGGGATGTAAAAGGGATTTGTTCTATACACTGTATATGGGATGTATGAGGGATGTGTTCTATACACTGTATATTGGATGTATGAGGGATTTGATCTATACACGGTATATGGGCTGTATAAGGGATTTGTTCTATACATGGTATATGGGCTGTATAAGGGATTTGTTCTATACACTGTATAGGGGATGTATAAGGGATTTGTTCTATACACTGTATATGGAATGTATGAGTGATTTGTTCTATACACTGTATATAGGATGTATTAGGGATTTGTTCTATACACTGTATATGGGATGTATGAGGGATTTGTTCTATACACTGTATATAGGATGTATGAGGGATTTGTTCTATACACTGTATATGGGATGTATAAGGGATTTGTTCTATACACTGTATATGGGATGTATGAGTGATTTGTTCTATACACTGTATATGGGATGTATGAGTGATTTGTTTTATACACTGTATATGGGATGTATAAGGGATTTGTTCTATACACTGTATATGGGATGTATGAGTGATTTGTTCTATACACTGTATATGGGATGTATAATGGATTTGTTCTATACACTGTATATAGGATGTATAATGGATTTGTTTTATATACTGTATATGGGATGTATAAGGGATTTGTTCTATACACTGTATATGGGATGTATGAGTGATTTGTTCTATACACTGTATATGGGATGTATGAGTGATTTGTTCTATATACTGTATATGGGATGTATAAGGGATTTGTTTTATACACTGTATATGGGATGTATAGATGATTTGTTCTATTCTGGAGTATAAATGGTACTATTTATCATACAGAGAAACCGACGGACTCTGTGACCTTCTGTGATTGCAGAAGGATCAGCGGCCTCTTTTTGTGTCATCTCATTCAGGCCCCCAGGGGCCGTGATCTCATCCTATTCTGAACCTCAACAGGAAGTTTTTGTTTTTAAAATGAAAAGCAGTAATTACCCGGTGGGAAATCCACGTGGAGTGGGAGAGACGTGTGTTTTGGTGTAAACATGCGCGGCCGCACAGATCTCCGCAGGTCATGTGATCTGACCCCATTATTGTATGAAAGTTTATTGCGTGGCGATATGGGGCCCCACCATTCTTGTTTTGGAGGGGGGATTCTCTCCATGTGCATTGGCCCCCCCCTGCATGTGATATACTCCCTTCAGTCAGACCTCCTTTTGTGCATGCATGGAACACGCTCCGATTGGTTTCATGGAAGCACTTTCCTGCCAAGGATTATCCACGGAAAAGTAGGGTAGCTGCTGCAGCAGGGCTGCAGCTTCTAGCTCAGATAAGTGTCTTATTTATTCCTTACAGGGGGTTAGGGTTACGCACAGAGTACTTCAGAGTACTGAAGTTCAGCAGTTTAATGTTAGAGGAATGGGGAGAGCACGGCGGCTGCAGTTTAATGTTAGAAGAATGGGGGAGAGCGCGGCGGCTGCAGTTTAATGTTAGAAGAATGGGGGAGAGCACGGCGGCTGCAGTTTAATGTTAGAAGAATGGGGGAGAGCGCGGCGGCTGCAGTTTAATGTTAGAAGAATGGGGGAGAGCGCGGCGGCTGCAGTTTAATGTTAGAAGAATGGGGGAGAGCGCGGCGGCTGCAGTTTAATGTTAGAAGAATGGGGGAGAGCGCGGCGGCTGCAGTTTAATGTTAGAAGAATGGGAGAGCGCGGCGGATGCAGTTTAATGTTAGAAGAATGGGGGAGAGCGCGGCGGCTGCAGTTTAATGTTAGAAGAATGGGAGAGCGCGGCGGATGCAGTTTAATGTTAGAAGAATGGGGGAGAGCGCAGCGGCTGCAGTTTAATGTTATAAAAATGGAGGAGAGCGCGGCGGCTGCAGTTTAATGTTATAAGAATGGGGGAGAGCGCGGCGGCTGCAGTTTAATGTTATAAGAATGGGGGAGAGCGCGGCGGCTGCAGTTTAATGTTATAAGAATGGGGGAGAGCGTGGCTGTAGTTTAATGTTGATAAATGTAATATTAAAAACAAAGCGCTGCACATTTTTCTGCTGGGCTTAATATAAAAAATAATGAATAATAAAGTGTAATAACATTAATGATAATAATTAATAGTAGTAATGATAATAAATAATAATAAATAGTAATAATAATTAATAATAGTAATTAATAGTAATAATATAATAATAATAATAATAAATAATAATTAATAATAGTAATAGTAATAATTAATAATAATAATATAATAGTAATAATAATATAATAGTAATAATAATAGCAATAATAATAATATAATAGTAATAATAATTATAACAAATAGTAATAATAATAGTAATAATAATAATATAATAGTAATAATAATAAATAGTAATAATAATATAATAGTAATAATAATAGTAATAATAATAATATAATAGTAATAATAATAATATGTTTGTTCATTAGAAGAATAGCGGTGCCGGGGTCAGCATGGGTTAATATTTGAGGTGCGCTGTACCTTTAAGCCCCTAAAGCGGTGATAATACAAAGGGGTCCGAAGGTCAGTCCTGTGTATTGGCTCCACTGAGTGTGGGACCCGGGGGATGGGATTCCAGCTGTTTGGGACTGGTGTCCATGAAGGGGTTAATATATGGGCATAACTATTTGGTAAAGTCACCAAACTCACCGGGTATGATGTCATACATCCTCGACCAGAGAGGGGCACTTTTGTTCGTGGGGGTGTGGTTAAAGGCGGGGTTGGGGCGGGGCTCAACACAGACTTTTTATGTGACCCGGTGCCCTATTGTTATCTCTGGCCCTAGGTGTAGGGCTGCAGGACTAGGGGCCCCGTTTGCGGATGATATTGGTCACCATGGGGCCCCAGTAGTCTGAAGGCAGCATGCTATTTGCCATAAATGGGTTAAATGCCTTAAAACGTGGTTTTACCAATTTTATTAACTTATAGAACATTTAACCCCTTCAATGGATGCTGCGATTAGGTTAAGCGATGCGGGCAGAATAACCTCACAGATCCACGCCCCGTCCTGGGGTAAAAATAACGTATCCCGGGGTCCCCTAACAATGTGGCTATAACAAATGGGGCAATGGGTAACGGGGGCAAAAGGTCAGATGGCAGGACTGTCCTGACAGAACCTTGACCTTTGGCAGCTATGGAGTAGTTACAGAACCTCCCAATCGGCGACCCCCTGGTTTAACCCTTTGGGGCAGCAGGGGCTTTAGAGGCAGCTGGCGGGGTAGCGTTCCCAGCCCCGTGTAGAGTATGTGGCTGAAGGGGTTAACACATTAAAGTCACGGCCGTGTATTTTATCTTACAGGTTCAGAAATCTGCCGCCAGGCGTGTCCCCGACGCACTGAGGGCCCCGGCTCCCCGGGCATGGACACGGCTCCACGTACTTACTGCCAAGCCTGCGTGTCTACTGTGTATTGTCAATAAAGCTTTCAAACTTTAAAGGGTTAATAGAAAAATGTCCCCTGCCAGGTCCCTGTGCTCTGGCAGAAGAAGGGTTAAGGGGACAGGCGGAAAAGGGGCAATTATCGCCTGGGACCCGCGTGCGGCCCCCGACAATGCTCTGCGCGGAATTCACCCCCAGTGGGTAAATAATCAGAGCTCCCACAGATACCGTGGCGATGCTGCCCTGGCCCAGATGGAAGAGAGGTTTACTTTACTGAGAGGGTGGTAGATAAGTGGAACAGCCTCCCAGCAGAAGTGGTAGAGGGTAATACAGTGAGGGGATTAAACATGCATGGGATAGACATACGGCTCCTGAATCTAAGACGAGACCAAGGTTGGAGTCTTTACAGACGGGGGCCGGAGGGGGCCGATCTGCCGGCAGGTTCTGGGTTTTTGGCAGGCGAGAGGTTAAAGTGCCGGCCCCAGGGCACAGGTGGGGGAGAGAGAGCGCGGTGTCGGATTTCGGGGAGGGACAGGTAGAGCTCCAGGTAACCAAACAAGTCAAACAGAAGGCGAGTGGGAGTGTGAGAGACCGTGCGAGAAAGCGGGGAGGAGAGAGCGTGAGGACAGCCCAGCGGAAGAGACAGTTTATATATTGGCTCAGAGACGGCCCCGCTCAGAGTGCTGGACGCAAGGCCTGGCACAGAGGTAGACCCCCTGAATAGGCTGTGAGACCCCCGAAAGATAGACTGTGAGACCCCAGAGGCCACTAAGAGACCACCTGGATAGACTGCGAGACCCCAGAGACCACCGAGAGACAGCCTGGATAGACTGCGAGACCCCAGAGGCCACCTGGATAGACTGTGAGACCCCAAAGGCCACCTGGATAGACTGTGAGACCCCAAAGGCCACCTGGATAGACTGCGAGACCCCAGAGACCACTGAGAGACAGCCTGGATAGACTGTGAGACCCCAAAGGCCACAGAGAGACATCCCTGATAGGCAGGCGATTGCCTGGACGTGGAGCGCGGGGACAGACGGCGTGTATACGGGGGTCGTTCCCAGCGCCATCCTGGTTCGCATCAAGAGTCTTCCCGGCCTCCTCACTCTGATCTCAGACCGTCCATCAGGTGAGTGTCTCGCACTGCAGTATGGAGCAATCGCCATGGAAACGAATGGAATGGAATGTCCCTGCCGATTGCCCCAGTCTGGGTACAAACTGCCCAACGTGTGAACCATTTCTCACCATAGGGGCATTATTCACTAACCGGCCTCGCCACAGGAGCTGGCAGGGGCACTGGGGGGGGGCTGGGGGGGCATTATTCACTAACCGGCCTCGCCACAGGAGCTGGCAGGGGCACTGGGGGGGGACTGGGGGGCATTATTCACTAACCGGCCTCACCACAGGAGCTGGCAGGGGGCACTGGGGGGGATTATTCACTAACCGGCCTCGCCACAGGAGCTGGCAGGGGGGCCCGGGGGGCATTATTCACTAACCGGCCTCACCGTAGGAGCTGGCAGGGGGCACTGGGGGGGATTATTCACTAACCGGCCTCGCCACAGGAGCTGGCAGGGGGGCCCGGGGGGCATTATTCACTAACCGGCCTCACCGTAGGAGCTGGCAGGGGGGACTGGGGGGCATTATTCACTAACCGGCCTCACCGTAGGTGCTGACTGGGGGCCCCGGGGGAAAAATCTGAGCATTCGCAGGGCAGACGTTTATTCCGCTGCCCAGTTGGGGTGGCCGGCCCGGTCACTGCTCCTTATTGTGTGAATCTGTTAAAGTTCACCCCAACCCACGTTTTCACAGAGGGGTTAATACGATTATTTTTACCCCCCAATGTTTACGCACTCGGGGACACACAGCTTCCTCTTTACCCCAAGTGTGGTGGTTTCCCTGCGCAGCCTTCCAGTAGAGGTGGCCTGATTTCTACGCCTGGTATAATGCCGGGGCCGGGGCCGTGTTCCTGTTTATTTATTATGTGATATTTTAGGTTCCCCAGCCAGTGTTTTAGTTATTTGAGGGTAAATTTCGGGTATTTGGGGTGCATGAAGATGTTGGAGATTATTTGGGGGTACATGCTGGCGCACTTGGGGCTGTTGAGGGGGGTACATGCTGGCGCACTTGGGGCTGTTGGGGGGGTACATGCTGGCGCACTTGGGGCTGTTGGGGGGGGTACATGCTGGCGCACTTGGGGCTGTTGGGGGGGTACATGCTGGCGCACTTGGGGCTGTTGGGGGGGGGTACATGCTGGCGCACTTGGGGCTGTTTGGGGGGGTACATGCTGGCGCACTTGGGGCTGTTGGGGGGGTACATGCTGGCGCACTTGGGGCTGTTTGGGGGGGGCACGGTTATCATAAAAAGGGCATTTTATTAACGTTCCTCCCCGGATGGGGGTAACATACCGTACCCCTGCAGGGCACCGACCAATCGGAGGCTTTCTGGTGTTTGAGGGTCAGTCGGGGATACATATGGCTGTGGCCCCTCCCCTATGGCTCCTCCCCCTCCCCGGTGTCCCCGGGTGGCGCAGGAAGCCCCGGCGGATGTGGGTTTGTATAAATAAACATGGCGCACGTGCAGGGGCCCCGCCGGATGCAGACCGCCCCACGGTCACCTGTCACGTGTCACATGTTACACTCACACCTTTAATCCGGGAGAGACCCCGCCTTACACGTGCGGCCATATGTTCTCAGCGTGGGGGCAGGTGGGGCAGATATGACCCACTCCAGGGCTGCCACATCGCGCTGCGCGTCTCCTAGTAACCAGAACCTGCCGGCAGATCGGCCCCATACGGCCCCCGTCTAGTTGTTGGACTTGTCTTAGATTCAGGAGCCGTATGTCTATCCCATGCATGTTTAATACCCTCACTGTATTACCACCTCTGCTGGGAAGCTGCTATGTTCATCTATCACCCTTTCAGGGAAGGAGCATTTTTTGTCTCCAATTCCTAGTGAATTTGGCTGATTTTCTGAATTATTCTCCATTCCGGAATGCACACCAAATGTCTGAGAGTATGAGTCATACCTCCCTAGTGTCCCTGTTTAGTTTAGCCAGTCCCTCTTTCCTCCCCATACTCAGTGTTGTTGTCTGCGTTGTATAATAAGGGCAGTTTAAGCAGCTGTTTATTATCCCGTATCGGGAACCACGGCCGTCTCGCTGTTGGAGCCGGGGGGCCGCACGCTGCCGGTCTCCCAGAAGCTGTGACCGGTGGCAGAGGCAGCATTATCTGATCATCCTACCAGAGAGGGACTGGCGCTCCTGGACGGGGACGTTTGGCAGGTACGGTGTGATGTGACGGGCTGGACGTTCTGAGCAGTCTAATCACCGCGTTGGGTCTCGTGCCCAGACACGCCAGCTCCTTCCGACACGTGAGAGCGCCGGCGGGTCAGGCGTGGCATGGGTGAGACGGCGTGTATATAATCAGCCGCCCAGCGGTGACGTGCCGCTCAGCGGGAAGCGCCTTCTAATCCGGTGCTAATGACTACCGTACTTTATATAAACGTCTCGGACGCGCCGGCCCCTGCGCTCTCTAGAGCGTCAGCTCTGCTGGTTACCGGACTGGCTTCTACCCATGGGGCGGAATAAAATAATAAACCTTTTAACCCTCTCTCCTCCAGGGTGCGGGATGGTGACAGAGGAGGGCACCGAGTGGCTCCTCTCGCTCCTCAGAGAGGTCCAGCTCGAGCAGTTCTACCCCAAGGTCCGGGATGAGCTGAACGTCACCCGGCCGGGGCACTTCGACTACGTGAAACCCGTGGACCTGGACCAAATTGGCATGGGGCGGCCAGGTAAGGGGCAAATAACGCCTTGTTACCCCGCAGCGAAAGAGCAAATTCCCTTAACGTTCTCTAAATACCCTGACATGTTCGGGGTAACCCGTTCCCTGAGCGTCTGGGGGCGGGGAGAGGCTGGCGAGGATCATTGGCCGCCTCTACAAATGGTTTCAGAGGGAAGAGACTTCTGAGGCTCTCTTCTTTCACATAAAGTTTAACGTGGATAAGTGTAAGAGGAGGCATTTGGAGCACAGATTTAAGGGAGTTTTACCCTCAGCCGTGACATCAGCGTTATTTCAAGCGGTGTGAACGGGCAATGTGAGAAAATTCTGCTCTTACAGAAAAGTAGTAGGTACCTGGAATAGCCTTCCAGTGGATGTAGTGCAGGTAAACACAGAGAAGGAATTCCAGAATGTTTGGTATGCGCAGAAATATTAAGAAGTAATAAAGAAAGGGCCAGTAGACGGGCAGCGGGTTCCTTCCGTGCCTGATATCCATAACCGGTTCTGCCTTATCACACTGAGTCACTGGTGTGTCACCGGCATCTGACCTGGATCCTGGTGGAATGAGGCCACGGCGGGTGACGCATGCAGAGGGCCAGGCGTGGACGCCTACTGTCATAATAATCCAATGCGATGAGTTTATTCAGCGAGCGGGTGAATCCAGGTGAGAAGGAGAAGCTTCCGCTCCCCAAATTCACAACCTCGCCCTTTACTGTATAATTCGCATTTCCTGTCTCCCCAAATTCACAACCTCGCCCTTTACCGTATAATTCGCATTTCCTGCCTCCCCAAATTCACAACCTCGCCCTTTACCGTATAATTCGCATTTCCTGCCTCCCCAAATTCATATCCTCGCCCTTTATCGTATAATTCGCATTTCCTGCCTCCCCAAATTCATAACCTCGCCCTTTATCGTATATAATTCGCATTTCCTGTCTCCCCCGAGTCCGGAACCTCGCTCTTTATCGTATAATTCGCATTGCCTGTCTCCCCAAATTCATAACCTCGCCCTTTATCGTATAATTCGCATTTCCTGTCTCCCCCCCGAGTTCGGAACCTCGCTTTTTATCGTATAATTCGCATTTCCTGTCTCCCCCGAGTCCGCAACCTCGCTCTATTGTATAATTCGCATTTCCTGTCTCCCCCAAATTCATAACCTTGCCCTTTATCGTATAATTCGCATTTCCTGTCTCCCCTGAGTCTGGAACCTCGCTCTATCGTATAATTCGCATTTCATGTCTCCCCCCCCTCCCCCCGAGTTCGGAACCTCGCCCTTTAACGTATAATTTGTCTCCCCTGAGCTCGGAACCTCGCTTTTTATCGTATAATTCACGTTTCCTGTCTCCCCCGAGTTCGGAACCTCGCTTTTTATCGTATAATTCGCATTTCCTGTCTCCCCCGAGTCTGGAACCTCGCTCTATCGTATAATTCGCATTTCATGTCTCCCCCCCTCCCCCCGAGTTCGGAACCTCGCCCTTTAACATATAATTTGTCTCCCCTGAGCTCGGAACCTCGCTTTTTATCGTATAATTCACGTTTCCTGTCTCCCCCGAGTTCGGAACCTCGCTCTTTATCATATAATCTCACGGTGAGAGCTCCGCCTCCTGCTAGCTGTTTTTAACCAATCGGCTGTTTTTTGCAGGACAGAGGAGATTATTCGAAGCCTTAAAGAGGAGGAAACCGCCAGTTCGTCCCAAGTCCTGGATGTACAAGGTAGGGGCCCCGGGGGCCGCGTATAAACCCAATGCAGTCCATTAGATACCTGGGAGTCCTACTGTGATGTTCACGGACCCCCCCCCGCCATCTCCCTGGACCCTTAGATGGCCTCTGATCTTCTGGAAGTGCGTTTCACGGTGCTGACTGGTGCATGTAAAGTGCTGCCCCCTGCAGGGTGGGGTTTTTTTTTTTTTTTGTAATGTAAAAGCCAAGAAACGTCCTGTAAATACCGGCCCCCTCACCTGTCATTCATTCGCAGCACCTACTGAAAAAACATTGCGTCCGTGCGCGGCTCGGAGACCGGCGGTTCTAATCCTTCTTGCTTCTATAACTCTCAGATGTTCTCGGCGAGAGGGCCGGACCAGGCGGAGTGCCCCCAGTATCCGGACAGCCCCCATTCCCCGTCCTCCCCGCAGAGCGACCCCGAATGTGCCCTGAAATGTCTGATTAACGAGCGCGACCTGAGCCTCTACGAGCGCCTGGGGGACGGCTGCTTCGGGGTGGTGCGGAGAGGAGAGTGGAGAGTCCCGAGTGGGCGGAGTGTAAGTATGGGGGAGGGGCCAGAGAATTCAGCCCTCTAACTCTTTTACTGCCCTGATTTAGTACAGAGACTGATAAAGTCCTAGGCGGCCTGAAATACTTTATAATCTTTCAACCCTCTAAATCCTTTGCAGGCTCCCTCTCTGTTCTGCCGGTGATTGCTTTTATGGGACAATTAAAGTCCTGCCCTTACTGGCCCCCACAGTGAGTGGAGGGGAACATTTTTTTTTGTTTACCCATAATAAACCAGCTGGCGGGCCGGACCACTGTGCCGGTTAGCGAAGGCCCTGTCTGCCCCTGCGGAGCGGTGGAGAAGTGGTACATGCCCCGTGAATTGCCCCGGTGAATAGCCACAAAAAATAATTTAACCAGGAAATAAAGGCCACACGCATCAGTGTTGCTGGCTGATGACATCATTCCCATACTCCGGATGACATCATTAGCATGTCCCAATCGCTGTTTGATTTCATTGGCTATTATTCAGCACTCATGTGATGTATGATGCTTATCTTCAGGTGAGCGTGGCGGTGAAGTCCCTGCGCGCAGACGTCTGCTCTGATCCAGAAGCGCTTCGAGACTTTCTCCAAGAAGTGAACTCCATGTACGCTCTCGATCACCCCCATCTCATCCGGCTGTATGGCGTGGTACTGACCCAGCCGCTAAAAATGGTGAGTGACGGTCTCGCCAAGCCAGAGGCGGTCTGATCTCCGACGGTCGCGCAACAGTCAGCGAGCGGGGGCCTCTAACGTGTCCCCCTCTCTCCTAGGTGACGGAGCTGGCCACGCTCGGCTCTCTCCAAGACACTCTGCGCTCTCGTTACGGCTGCTTCCCCCTGCAGCTGCTGTGGACGTACTCCCTGCAGGTCGCCTCCGGCATGAGTTACTTGGAGTCTCGGAAGTTCATCCACAGGGACCTGGCGGCCCGGAACATTCTGCTGACCAGCGAGGAGGTTGTAAAGATTGGAGATTTCGGACTCATGAGGGCGCTCTCTAGTCACAGCGACCATTATATCATGTCTGCCCACCGGAAGATACCCTTTGCATGGTGAGGGCAGAGACCGAGACAGAAGGGGTGCTAGGGGCAGATCGAGGAGGGCAAAGTGGAACGCAGGGCTGCGCCGTTGCCCTTGCTCCACGCTTGTAGGCCATTGTCTTCTGTTAGCAAATTCTCAGTGCCCTGCAGCGACCCCAGAACGTCCATTATGTAAAACTAGAGTCCTCTCGACTCATCCGTAAATGAGACCCGAGTGAGAATCGGGGGGTCTAATCTCCGCTGAACCTTTCAGGTGCTCCCCCGAAAGTCTGAAGATCGGGACGTTTTCTCACCCTTCGGACGTCTGGATGTTTGGGGTCACCTTGTGGGAGATGTTCACGTACGGGCAGGAGCCCTGGCTGGGACTGAGCGGGAGACAGGTAACTCTCCGAATCACGGTGTCACCCTGCCGAGGGAGGGGCGCTACGCCCGAACGTCTCCTTAACCACCGTCCGCTTGTCTCGGTAGATACTGATGAAAATTGACCGAGAGGGGGAACGCTTGGAGCGTCCAGAAGATTGTCCTCAGGCTCTGTATTCGGTCATCGCCAAGTGCTGGGCCCATCGACCAGACCACCGACCGAACTTCCACAGCCTCATCACCATGTTACAGGAGGTAAGAAGGCTGCGCTCTGAGGATCCAAGAGGGACCCTCTCTCTATTCTCACTCACTCTCTCCCCCACTCTTCTCCTTATCTCACATGGTTTCATTCCTCTCTCCAGGCCCGGCCGCCAGAGGTCAGAGCTTCTCAAGAGGTCCACGACCCAGCCTGGTTGCGTCTAGAGGCTGGTGATGTTATCACAGTCATCGAAGCGGGGTATGTCCCCTATACCCAACATACTTTGAATGGGGAGGCTGCCTAAAGGGGCGTCTGTATATTTAAGTTGTCTTCCTATTTAGATCTGATTCTCACTCCTGGAGGGGCCAGAACAGACGGACCCTGAAGGTGGGGCCCTTTCCTGTGTCTGCTATCTACCCGGAGGATCTGGCTCAGGTCCGGGGCTCGGGGCACTTGTCCGGTAGCCTGGCGCAGCTGTTGCTGGGTGATGGAGAAGCAGAGAATGAGTGAGTCCCTTGTTTTGAGCTAATTCTCCACCCCCCCCAGCTCTTTTACTTTTCCTCCCCATCACAATGCAATGTTCCCAGCAGGAGGGGCAGAGGAAAGGAGGCTGCGCGCAGAGGACTTGTGCCAACATCTGGGGTCAAACTGCTTCGGATGCAAAGTGAGTGATCACTCTGGGGAGTGGGCTCTGGCATTCATAAATCTACACTTTTAAATAAAATTTGTGCCCTTTGCTTTGGTTCTGCCGCCTTCTTCTCCGATACTCTCCTTTCTCTCCCTCTGCTTCCTAAAGCTTGTCCTCCTTCCTCTTCTCTCCCGTTATCTCACTAACTCGTTCTCTGTGCCCCACAAACAGGACTCTCCAAAAGCCTCGAGTCCATCTCGGACTTCTCTCTTCAAGGCCCCCAGAACCACGGGCCTCCACCCAAGAGCCGCGTCAGAGACCTCGAGAGCATTTTGCCCGGCGAACCGACGCCGCGTAGAATGAGCGACCTACCCCCACGGCGCGTTCTTGCCCACATTCGCATGCCGGTGCTCCCCAAACCTAAACCCCCCTCTTCCAAGGACAGGTTCCTCCCTCTGCCCCATGCAGATTACCCTCCGCACCCAATGGTTCGGGTTAATAAGGAGAAGATATCTGCTTCTACCCCTCTTCTGTGTGGTGGAGACACCGGGGCGGTATCACGACCCCCGCTGGGGGTTTCTCTGTCTGACGGCGGATCTGCAGGCAAAGGCGGCGGGCAGCGAGGAGTCGGGGAGAGTGAATTTCAGAGGAAGGTGAAAGAGGTCAGTGTAATTTATCTTCATCGTAAGACACAATGTTATATTATTGCTTTATGTTTTGGGCTCCAGGGTCACCCGGCAGAGAAGGTGGCTTCTCCATCTTATATACACACACACACACACACACACACACACACACACACACTAATGTATTCAGTTTGATTGACGTTTTAAGAATATCTGTGTCCCTCTCCTGTCTGCGTTCCGCTCGGCTTGTCCTGTGGAACCTCTATAACCGTCTCAAACGTTCCAATCCCCAGGTTGAGGATCGAGTCCACGGTGCGACCACCGAGGAAAGCCGGGAAGCTCTCCGTGTCCACGCCGGGGATGTCACGCGGGCCGTTCAGGCTCTTAAGGTGGGAATCTTCTTCTACCAATTCTCGGCAATCTCAGCCAGACTGTCCCGAGTGCAGAGCACAAGTCCTGTTCTCACCTCCCTCGTCCTGGTAGATCTTCTAGACATAGAACCCACCTGTGGGGTCCCCCCCCAGTACCCCCCATTTATCTTGCATTATTGATGTAGTCTTTAACTCTTTGTAAGTCTAAAAGGTCTCAGAAGGGTAAATATTCAGTGATAGAACCTGGTTGCCGTTGGTGGCCATGACCTTCAGCCGTGTCTGGTTCATGGTCAGTGTAAGAGCTTCTTAGCAGGTCTTTTTCGGCACTCGAGGCTATAAGGACTCTCCCTCGTTTTTAGTGAAAAACACAGAAACTCTTCAAACCACCCAAACCGAGAGGAAACTGGAAAGTCTGGTTTGTGCCGCTGGGTCCAGGCGAGGCGCTCGCGGGGTGTTTGGGGGGGAAACTTGTTATTTTAGGAGATGTTTACTGACACCGGTTACTGAATGTGCGACGAGAACAAAAACCAGGGGTTTCTGCGTGGGATTCTAGAATTTATCGCCCACTTGTTTTTTAGAAAATCTTCCCGCAGCATTTCCGCGCCCGTTAACTCTTTCCTCCCCCTCCAGGTGGAGCAGCTGTACAACGTGAGCCGCCACACCAAAGACGATTGTCGCCGGATCCTGGATAAGTGTCAGTGGAACCTGGAGGCCGCTTCCCGCTACGTTCTCCGCCGCGCACATCTCCAGTGAACCCCACGGCGGAGCTTCGTTTGTATATTAACTCATTACGTGCCTTGCTCCTGGTCCGCGACCTTGTGGCGTCCGGTACCATTTTAGGTCTGCTTTACACGGTGGGAGGTGCTGGCCACTCTCCTGATGACCGACTGGGCAATTGGAGGAGGTGAAGGTGCCAACCTGGGCCTACCTCAGATATTCTGAACGATTTGTGGGGACCACGCTCAGGTTGGACGGCGTGAGCTTCTGTCTGATGCTCACCAAAGATGGTGACGAAAGGCGCTGGTGTGTCAGATATCGGTGAGCAGAGAAAATGGCGGACAATGGTCCCAAACTGGGGGTTGTGTCTGTAACTGGACACGGCTATAGAAGTAATTTTTGGGGCTTAACAAGACTTTGTCCTCCTTTGTCTTGGGGCCACCTTTTCTTATTGAAAGCCCGTTAGGTGTCCTGGGTGTGAGCCATTAGAAAGGGAATCCGCCAACAGAGAGGCTCATGTGATACACGATGGTGGCACCAAAGGCCGACCCAAAAAAGGCTGTTCTGTACATGCGTGTCACGGGCCACGCAGACCTCATGAAGACCAATGTTCTGTCCTCCGGTACTCGATAATACGATGTGTCATATGGGGCCTTTTTGGCCCCCGCTAGACAGTAAAGATTTACTTTCACTATTAACCCTGCGACTGCTGGTGGAATCCAGGATCCGGCCGCAGACCGTGCCGTAAACATTCCATGATCTATACCCTCCCTGTACTATATATGTATATATCTGTATTTTCCACATATATAAATATTTTAAACATAACTGTCTCCGGTGTCTACCTCTGATGGGGTAAAAAGGCGTGTCACGTGACTTTACACGAACATATGAGCCAGCTGTCACACACAGGAGTTATTCTTATAAGCAGGGGCAGATGAAGGTCAGGTAGGGCCCCGGGGCGCTGCTGTAACATGTGGCCCCCTCCACATACATGATATTCCGTATGTCACACGGTGCGTTAGTACGCCATTGGCTGCTCAGCAGGGTTACTGCTCTTCTCTTCTACAAACGTTTTTATTGCCCCACAGACCGAGCGCAAATCTCGTGAAAGTTATTGGGCTAACAGGATGTTGATACGCCACGGATTACCTGTCCGGAGGGGCCGAAAAAACAAAATCAAAAAAAGAAAATCATTGCATCTGTCATGGAAGCTGCTTCTGCTCGTGTGCTGCAGAGACACCCCCCTATATATATATATATATATATATATATATATATATATATATATATACACACACACACGTGTGTAGCCTCCACTGTCACTGGCTGTAAGGAGCTTCCTACGGGCAGGTCCTGTCACATGACAGGAAGTAGGAAGCTGACTCTGCCATCACTGATGCCCCTAATGGAGTCTGTGTCTCTGCAAGTATCCAGCAGGAGATGGGGGCCCCCATGAACCCAGCGGCCCCGTCTGACCTCCCACATCACCCGCCACAAGTACTGTGTGCAGAGCAGCCTAATGCAGAGATTGCACTGCAGCGTGCCAGCGGGGGCCCCTCCACACCCGGGCCCTGGGAAAACTGCCCCTGCCTATAACTCAGTCATCGCCACCCTCCTGATAGGTTAAGGGGGCACTTCACACATTATTTCTATACATTATATGACCTGTGTTACCCTCTAATGGGTAATAAGGCATCACAAAGATTATTCCTACGAATTATAGGGTCAGTAACCCCCCCTGGGGGTAAGAGGGCATCTCACACACCTGGATTATTCCTATAAATGATAGGGTCTGTGTATCCTGGACTGAGCTGCCACCTGCTGGTCACTGGAGGCAGCGCAGCCGGGTGCAGCAAGCGTAGGAATGCCCCCCCCCGAACCAATGGGGAAGGGGATATGACTGGCGGAAAGGAACGCTTTGTGTCGCTCTCATTCATTGGTCACGTTTACAACTCTGTATCAAGCAGGTATATAACCTGAGGCGGCGCTTTCTTACTTTCTTTTCTATCAGGATCAGGCAGGGAGAAGATCTGGAACTTTCCCTCCCCCCGCCCGGAATGGGTCGCTAAGAGGACTAATATTGGTATCTTGGTGACGGAGCCGGTGGTGGCCGATGCCACCGGATGGAAGCTCCTCAAGTTGCGTGGATGAGCCCTGGCCCACATGATTGTGTCGGGGGTCTTATTGGGGAAGAGTAAAGTTATTCTACTGATATCTGTATGGATGCTATAGGCCTAAGCAGTCACGAGCTGCTGTATTACTGTATTACCCTCTACCACTTCTACTGGGAGGCTGTTCCACTTATCTACCACTCTCTCATTGTTTTGTTTTTTAAGAAAGTGACTTTATTGTTTTGGCTGGAAATCAAACTGCTATTTACGGTAAATCCGGTGATAACCGCAGCCGGTTTCATCCTCGCACCCAGAAAGCTAATCAGGGCTTTCACAGCCCTCGCCATCCTGGCCCCCACGGATCCCACGCCTGCACAGAACACACCAGACACTGACACGTATGTAATTACATATATTCACACATGTCATATATCCGTAATAAATAGTAAAATCTGTGACATATAAAAATACATGGAATCGTAAAGAGGAGGCCACGGCGTGCCACGTGCCGATAAACGGACAGAAATCTGATTGGTCGGGGATTTCCTCCACGTTCTGCAATGGAGAGAACAGCAAAGTGGGCGGGGATTCACTGTTTGGAAAGAACCATTCTATAGGAAAGGGGGGCATTATCAAAAAGGACTATGAACGTTACAGCTTTAATCCCGGTTCCAATCGTAACGCATTACTTTCTTTTATATATACATGACACAAAAATGCAGAGAAGTCGTCCAGAGTCATGTGACTTGCTCCTTCGCTCCGCCGGGGTCCGCATGTGCCCCCTAACATCCCCTCATTAGTTTCTTCTTCCATTCACTCACTTGCCGCGTTGGGCTTAATTATTTTGGCGTCTGTTCCGCTCATAATATAAAAAGTCCTGCAGTGGAGAGAGAGATCTACTTAGAGCGCGGTAATACTCGTTACTCATGCGCAAGTAACGGATAAAGGATCCTTTTCTCACCCCATGATAGTATGCTGTCCCAGCGATGCCACCGATTGTACGCAAAAACCCACCAAAGAAATGGCAGCTTCTGCTAACATTTGGCTAAAGCGTGTTTCAGATCCCTTCCCCTTTTGTGGGGTCACATGGCAGGTTCCTACCCGCCGCGGGCCCTCCGGGGCCACGTCAGATACTTACAATGAAGACGGCGCATGACACGAGCAGAGCCTTCAGCTTCACGTCCAGGTCCAAAGGGAACTGAATCTCGAAACTGTCGTTGATGCTTAACATGCCTTTCCACACGCGTGTGATGACTCCAAGGGGAGAGTTATCTTTATGCAGCTTGATCTGGAGGGCGACACAGGTATACACATGTCCAAAACACGCATGTCACACACGTGTATGATGGTGAGCACGCATGCGCAGCCACAGCAAAAAAGGAAAACACACACACACGTGTACCCTTATCCCACAGAGCCGACTCTCACACACGCATATTCCCCTATCCCACAGAGCTGACACTCATTGACACTATCACCCAATCAGAAGGCTCCATGTTGTGATGTGGTATTAGCAGCAGTACTTACCTTGAAGTGAGCATCACTCATGAAGCCGGCCCCCCAGCCGGGACCTCGCACCTTCAAAACCGGCTCCCTCTGCTGAGTCAGGAGTGTGAAAGATGATCTCATACTCGTCCAGTTTTTTTCAATGTACCCCGAACGCATCCCCCCGGCGACCGAGAGCACCTGCATCTAAAAACAACGACAGGGGCTCGGACTTCCGTGCTTGTGGCAGCACCATGAGATTTCTGAGGGAAAAACAAGCCTTCTGGCTCGTCTGGTGTCTGTAGATGAGTGTTTAATAATAATACCGGTAATAACGCTTCTACTACCCCTTAATGTTCCATCACCTTTACTCACCATAACTCATGTGATGGTGTCTCGCTCACTCATTCTCAGGTGATCCCCCCTCCCAGAGGATTCCCACGGGACACCCGCGTGTCCATCTCACAGCTCTTTCTGACTTTTCTTTATGTCCCCATCCCGCCTTTTGAGGGCCTCCGCCTCGCTTTCTACCCCCATAGAGTTCAGTGCTGGGAACTCCACCTCTTGCCCCCTCCCAGGTGTAAAACGTGTCCTTATCCCTATTTCCCACTCCCTGCAATTCTGGCTCCACCCGCTGGCGGCATCGGGAATTGCAGAACACCACAACTTACGCCTGACCGGAGAACGGCAGATCGCGTGGTGTGTTTGTCGCTCCCCCATATAACCTCCGGTCAGTAAGATATTTGGGGCGAGGGAGGCAATCGTAAAAGATATCAGGGATATATGGGTTTGCCCCATTGGGGGAACCCGGGGTGGGGGGACCCTGTTTCCCATTCATCAGGACATTACACAGCAGGGGGCCGGGGAGACGGCCGGAATGGAGGATATTATATTTCCTGTTATCACCCTTCCTCAATTCTCCACTGATGGTTGGGTGGGGAGCCATCGATGGCTGAACTCTTTGGGCAAAAGGGAGGGGGTTTGGCGGAGGTACGCAGGTCGAGTACCGGAGCTCCGCCACAACGCGTTAGCTGCGTCACTTCTCACCTGAGTTTCCCAGTAAAAGAACACGGAGCGTGAAAGGAGATTAAGAACTTCATATCCCTGAAGGTCACGGATGTGAATATTGAAACTGGGGCCACAGCAGGCCCTTTCCTCCTCCGCCCTGTACAGTAACTGCCCGTCCCCACTCAATATATCATAGGTGCAGTAATTCTGGAACATGCTGTCACCTGCAGGGTAATTCAATAATCAGATTTTAGCCAATCAAAGAAAACCAGAACAGAAGACCCACCCCCGAGGATCTTCACAGAAACCAAACTGTCAAATCAATTACCCCAAAGACCCGGATCGTACGAGACCTGGGGCAAAATTCTGCGGTTATTTTCATCTAATCATAACCTATGTGGCAAAATTGTATTTTTTAGGAATATTTTTTTTTTTTTTTTTAGACATAAATAGAAATTTTAGAATATGGCACATTCACTAAATTATATTCAGTCCGTGTCGGTTGGTCCAGACAGAGAACCCGTAGCCGACAGAGGTCCTTCGTGCGTGTTCTGCGCATGTGACGTGGGATCACTACGTGTTAAAAAGGCTGTTATTTCTGTGTAGGATGTAGAACTTACGCGTCTGTTTAACTCGCACCGAACCAACCTGCCGAGAGAGAAAGAGACCAATCAGAACGAGATCCCCCCCCCACATACTCCTAGTGAGACCCCCACACCCAGAGAGAACCCTGCAGAGCGAGACCCCCACATCCAGTGACAACCCTGCAGGACGAGACCCCCACATCCAGTGAGAACAACACAAACCGAGACTCTCTGTCTGAATGAGAACCCTGCAGAATGAGACCCCCCTCATACTCCTAGTGAGACCCCCACACCCAGAGAGAACCCTGCAGAGCGAGACCCCCACATCCAGTGAGAACCCTGCAGGACGAGACCCCCACATCCAGTGAGAACCACACAAACCGAGACTCTCTGTCTGAATGAGAACCCTGCAGAATGAGACCCCAACCCATTTAACTGCTGTGCAAAGAGTCTTTCATCCATTCCAAAGGACGGAGAACAAAGCACCAAAGGTAGCCTAGAATTACCCCTCCGCAGGTAGCCTAGAATTACCCCTCCGCAGGTAGCCTAGAATTACCCCTCCGCAGGTAGCCTAGAATTACCCCTCCGCAGGTAGCCTAGAATTACCCCTCCGCAGGTAGCCTAGCATTATCCCTCCGCAGATAGCCTAGAATTACCCCTCCGCAGATAGCCTAGAATTACCCCTCCGCAGGTAGCCTAGAATTACCCCTCCGCAGGTAGCCTAGAATTACCCCTCCGCAGGTAGCCTAGAATTACCCCTCCGCAGGTAGCCTAGAATTACCCCTCCGCAGGTAGCCTAGCATTACCCCTCCGCAGGTAGCCTAGAATTACCCCTCCGCAGGTAGCCTAGCATTATCCCTCCGCAGATAGCCTAGAATTACCCCTCCGCAGGTAGCCTAGAATTACCCCTCCTCAGGTAGCCTAGAATTACCCCTCCGCAGGTAGCCTAGAATTACCCCTCCGCAGGTAGCCTAGAATTACCCCTCCGCAGGTAGCCTAGAATTACCCCTCCTCAGGTAGCCTAGCTTTACCCCTGCGCAGGTAGCCTAGCATTACCCCTGCGCAGGTAGCCTAGCATTACCCCTGCGCAGGTAGCCTAGCATTACCCCTCCGCAGCTAGCCTAGAATTACCCCTCCGCAGGTAGCCTAGAATTACACCTCCGCAGGTAGCCTAGAATTACCCCTCCGCAGGTAGCCTAGCATTACCCCTCCGCAGGTAGCCTAGAATTACCCCTCCGCAGGTAGCCTAGCATTATCCCTCCTCAGGTAGCCTAGAATTACCCCTCCGCAGGTAGCCTAGCTTTACCCCTGCGCAGGTAGCCTAGCATTACCCCTGCGCAGGTAGCCTAG
Organism: Spea bombifrons; assembly: GCF_027358695.1. Lineage (NCBI taxonomy): Eukaryota > Metazoa > Chordata > Amphibia > Anura > Pelobatidae > Spea > Spea bombifrons. The sequence goes on along the minus strand of NC_071090.1, from coordinate 112,839,148 downwards.
CATTACCCCTGCGCAGGTAGCCTAGCATTACCCCTCCGCAGGTAGCCTAGAATTACCCCTCCGCAGGTAGCCTAGAATTACCCCTCCGCAGGTAGCAGTTCAATTCCTTTAAGGTCTCTGTGGAATCTTACCTGGAGAAGACATTCAAGACCTGGTGGTGCTACTGGGACCCCCGCCATAACGATCTGCCACCTGCCAGACAGAAAAACACACTACTACTACAACGCGACACTACTACACCGCGACACATATACACAGCACCTCCCCGTCACACACTACTACACCACAACACATATACACAGCACCTCCCCCTCACACACTACTACACCACAATACATATACACAGCACCGACCTCCCCTCACACACTACTACACCACGACACATATACACAGCACCTCCCCCTCACACACTACTACACCACAACACATATACACAGCACCGACCTACCCCTCACACACTACTACACCACGACACATATACACAGCACCAACCTCCCCCTCACACACTACTACACCACAACACATATACACAGCACCTCCCCCTCACACACTACTACACCACAACACATATACACGGCACCGACCTCCCCTCACACACTACTACACCACAACACATATACACAGCACCGACCTCCCCTCACACATTACTACACCACAACACATATACACAGCACCTCCCCCTCACACACTACTACACCACAACACATATACACAGCACCCCCCCCTCACACACTACTACACCACGACACATATACACAGCACCGACCTCCCCTCACACACTACTACACCACAATACATATACACAGCGCCAACCTCCCCCTCACACACTACTACACCACAACACATATACACAGCACCGACCTCCCCTCACACACTACTACACCACAAAACATATACACAGCACCGACCTCCCCTCACACACTACTACACCACAACACATATACACAGCACCGACCTCCCCTCACACACTACTACACCACGACACATATACACAGCACCGACCTCCCCTCACACACTACTACACCACGACACATATACACAGCACCTCCCCCTCACACTACTACACCACAACACATATACACAGCACCTCCCCCTCACACACTACTACACCACAACACATATACACGGCACCGACCTCCCCTCACACACTACTACACCACAACACATATACACGGCACCGACCTCCCCTCACACACTACTACACCACGACACATATACACAGCACCTCCCCCTCACACACTACTACACCACAACACATATACACAGCACCTCCCCCTCACACACTACTACACCACGACACATATACACAGCACCTCCCCCTCACACACTACTACACCACAACACATATACACAGCACCGACCTCCCCTCACACACTACTACACCACAACACATATACACAGCACCGACCTCCCCTCACACACTACTACACCACAACACATATACACAGCACCGACCTCCCCCTCACACACTACTACTCTACAACACATATACACAGCACCTCCCCCTCACACACTACTACACCACAACACATATACAAAGCACCGACCCCTCACACACTACTACACCACAACACATATACACAGCACCGACCTCCCCCTCACACACTACTACACCACAACACATATACACAGCACCAACCTCCCCTCACACACTACTACACTATAACACATATACACAGCGCCGACCCTCACACACTACTACACCACAACACATATACACAGCACCGACCTCCCCCTCACACACTACTACTCCACAACACATATACACAGCACCTCCCCCTCACACACTACTACACCACAACACATATACACAGCACCTCCCCCTCACACACTACTACACCACAACACATATACACAGCACCGACCTCCCCCTCACACACTACTACACCACAACACATATACACAGCACCGACCTCCCCTCACACACTACTACACCACAATACATATACACAGCGCCGACCCTCACACACTACTACACCACAACACATATACACAGCACCGACCTACCCCTCACACTACTACACCACGACACATATACACAGCGCCGACCTCCCCTCACACACTACTACACCACAACACATATACACAGCACCGACCTCCCCCTCACACACTACTACACCACAACACATATACACAGCGCCGACCTCCCCCTCACACACTACTACACCACAATACATATACACAGCACCGACCTCCCCCTCAGACACTACTACACCACAACACATATACACAGCACGACCTCCCCTCACACACTACTACACCACAACACATATACACAGCACCGACCTCCCCCTCACACACTACTACACCACAACACATATACACAGCACCGACCTCCCCTCACACACTACTACACCACGACACATATACACAGCACCGACCTCCCCCTCACACACTACTACTCCACAACACATATACACAGCACCTCCCCCTCACACACTACTATACCACAACACATATACACAGCACCGACCTCCCCTCACACACTACTACTACACCACAACACATATACACAGCACTGACCTCCACCTCACACACTACTACACCACAACACATAAACACAGCACCGACCTCCCCCTCACACACTACTACACCACAACACATATACACAGCACCGACCTCCCCCTCACACACTACTACACCACAACACATATACACAGCACCGACCTCCCCCTCACACACTACTACACCACGACACATATACACAGCACCGACCTCCCCCTCACACACTACTATACCACAACACATTTACACAGCACCGGCCTCCCCTCACACACTACTACACCACAACACATATACACAGCACCGACCTCCCCCTCACACACTACTACACCACAACACATATACACAGCACCGACCTCCCCCTCACACACTACTACACCACAACACATATACACAGCACCGACCTCCCCCTCACACACTACTACACCACAACACATATACACAGCACCTCCCCCTCACACACTACTACACCACAACACATATACACAGCACCGACCTCCCCCTCACACACTACTACTCCACAACACATATACACAGCACCTCCCCCTCACACACTACTACACCACAACACATATACACAGCACCGACCCCTCACACACTACTACACCACAACACATATACACAGCACCAACCTCCCCTCACACACTACTACACTACAACACATATACACAGCACCGACCTCCCCCTCACACACTACTACACCACATCACACATACACAGCAGCGACCTCCCCTCACACACTACTACACCACAACACATATACACAGCACCGACCTACCCCTCACACTACTACACCACGACACATATACACAGCGCCGACCTCCCCTCACACACTACTACACCACAACACATATACACAGCACCGACCTCCCCCTCACACACTACTACACCACAACACATATACACAGCGCCGACCTCCCCCTCACACACTACTACACCACAATACATATACACAGCACCGACCTCCCCCTCAGACACTACTACACCACAACACATATACACAGCACGACCTCCCCTCACACACTACTACACCACAACACATATACACAGCACCGACCTCCCCCTCACACACTACTACACCACAACACATATACACAGCACCGACCTCCCCTCACACACTACTACACCACAACACATATACACAGCACCGACCTCCCCTCACACACTACTACACCACAACACATATACACAGCACCGACCTCCCCTCACACACTACTACACCACAACACATATACACAGCACCGACCTCCCCTCACACACTACTACACCACGACACATATACACAGCACCGACCTCCCCCTCACACACTACTACACCACGACACATATACACGGCACCGACCTCCCCTCCCACACTACTACACCACGACACATATACACAGCACCTCCCCTCACACACTACTACACCACGACACATATACACAGCACCGACCTCCCCTCACACACTACTACACCACAACACATATACACAGCACCGACCTCCCCTCACACATGCGGCAGCACCAGCCTCCTGTCACACACTACTACTCCACAACACATATACACAGCACCGACCTACCCCTCACACTACTACACCACGACACATATACACAGCGCCGACCTCCCCTCACACACTACTACACCACGACACATATACACGGCACCGACCTCCCCTCCCACACTACTACACCACGACACATATACACAGCACCTCCCCTCACACACTACTACACCACAACACATATACACAGCACCGACCTCCTCTCACACACTACTACACCACGACACATATACACAGCACCGACCTCCCCTCACACACTACTACACCACGACACATATACACAGCACCGACCTCCCCCTCACACACTACTACTCCACAACACATATACACAGCACCTCCCCCTCACACACTACTACACCACAACACATATACACAGCACCTCCCCCTCACACACTACTACACCACAACACATATATACAGCACCGACCTCCCCCTCACACACTACTACTACACCACAACACATATACACAGCACTGACCTCCACCTCACACACTACTACACCACAACACATAAACACAGCACCGACCTCCCCTCACACACTACTACACCACGACACATATACACAGCACCGACCTACCCCTCACACACTACTACTCCACAACACATATACACAGCACCTCCCCCTCACACACTACTATACCACAACACATATACACAGCACCGACCTCCCCTCACACACTACTACTACACCACAACACATATACACAGCACCAACCTCCCCCTCACACACTACTACACCACAACACATATACACAGCACCGACCTCCCCCTCACACACTACTACACCACAACACATATACACAGCACCGACCTCCCCCTCACACACTACTACACCACGACACATATACACAGCACCGACCTCCCCCTCACACACTACTATACCACAACACATTTACACAGCACCGACCTCCCCTCACACACTACTACACCACGACACATATACACAGCACCTCCCCCTCACACACTACTACACCACAACACATATACACAGCACCGACCTCCCCCTCACACACTACTACTCCACAACACATATACACAGCACCTCCCCCTCACACACTACTACACCACAACACATATACACAGCACCGACCCCTCACACACTACTACACCACAACACATATACACAGCACCAACCTCCCCTCACACACTACTACACTACAACACATATACACAGCACCGACCTCCCCCTCACACACTACTACACCACATCACACATACACAGCAGCGACCTCCCCTCACACACTACTACACCACAACACATATACACAGCACCGACCTACCCCTCACACTACTACACCACGACACATATACACAGCGCCGACCTCCCCTCACACACTACTACACCACAACACATATACACAGCACCGACCTCCCCCTCACACACTACTACACCACAACACATATACACAGCGCCGACCTCCCCCTCACACACTACTACACCACAATACATATACACAGCACCGACCTCCCCTCACACACTACTACACCACAACACATATACACAGCACCGACCTCCCCTCACACACTACTACACCACAACACATATACACAGCACCGACCTCCCCTCACACACTACTACACCACGACACATATACACAGCACCGACCTCCCCCTCACACACTACTACTCCACAACACATATACACAGCAGCTCCCCCTCACACACTACTACACCACAACACATATACACAGCACCTCCCCCTCACACACACTACTACACCACAACACATATATACAGCACCGACCTCCCCCTCACACACTACTACTACACCACAACACATATACACAGCACTGACCTCCACCTCACACACTACTACACCACAACACATAAACACAGCACCGACCTCCCCCTCACACACTACTACACCACGACACATATACACAGCACCGACCTCCCCCCTCACACACTACTACACCACAACACATATACACAGCACCGACCTCCCCTCACACACTACTACACCACAACACATATACACAGCACGACCTCCCCTCACACACTACTACACCACGACACATATACACAGCACCGACCTCCCCTCACACACTACTACACCACGACACATATACACAGCACCGACCTCCTCTCACACACTAGTACACCACGACACATATACACAGCACCGACCTCCCCCTCACACACTACTATACCACAACACATTTACACAGCACCGACCTCCCCTCACACACTACTACCACGACACATATACACAGCACCGACCTCCTCTCACACACTAGTACACCACGACACATATACACAGCACCGACCTCCCCCTCACACACTACTATACCACGACACATATACACAGCACCTCCCCCTCACACACTACTACACCACAACACATATACACAGCACGACCTCCCCTCACACACTACTACACCACGACACATATACACAGCACCTCCCCCTCACACACTACTACACCACAACACATATACACAGCACCAACCTCCCCTCACACACTACTACACCACAACACATATAGACAGCGCCAACCTCCCCCTCACACACTACTACACCACAACACATATACACAGCACCGACCTCCCCCTCACACACTACTACACCACAACACATATACACAGCACCGACCTCCCCCTCACACACTACTACACCACAACACATATACACAGCGCCAGCCCCCCTCACACACTACTACACCACGACACATACACAGCACCGACCTCCCCCTCACACACTACTACTACACCACAACACATATACACAGCACTGACCTCCACCTCACACACTACTACACCACAACACATAAACACAGCACCGACCTCCCCCTCACACACTACTACACCACGACACATATACACAGCACCGACCTCCTCTCACACACTAGTACACCACGACACATATACACAGCACCGACCTCCCCCTCACACACTACTATACCACAACACATTTACACAGCACCGACCTCCCCTCACACACTACTACCACGACACATATACACAGCACCGACCTCCTCTCACACACTAGTACACCACGACACATATACACAGCACCGACCTCCCCCTCACACACTACTATACCACGACACATATACACAGCACCTCCCCCTCACACACTACTACACCACAACACATATACACAGCACGACCTCCCCTCACACACTACTACACCACGACACATATACACAGCACCTCCCCCTCACACACTACTACACCACAACACATATACACAGCACCAACCTCCCCTCACACACTACTACACCACAACACATATAGACAGCGCCAACCTCCCCCTCACACACTACTACACCACAACACATATACACAGCACCGACCTCCCCCTCACACACTACTACACCACAACACATATACACAGCACCGACCTCCCCCTCACACACTACTACACCACAACACATATATACAGCGCCAGCCCCCCTCACACACTACTACACCACGACACATACACAGCACCGACCTCCCCCTCACACACTACTACACCACAACACATATACACAGCGCCAACCTCCCCCTCACACACTACTACACCACGACACATATACACAGCACCGACCTCCCCTCACACACTACTACACCACAACACATATACACAGCGCCGACCTCCCCTCACACACTACTACACCACAACACATATACACAGCACCGACCTCCCCTCACACACTACTACACCACAACACATATACACAGCACCCACCTCCCCTCACACACTACTACACCACGACACATATACACAGCACCGACCTCCCCTCACACACTACTACAACACAACACATATACACAGCACCGACCTCCCCTCACACACTACTACACCACAACACATATACACAGCACCCACCTCCCCTCACACACTACTACACCACGACACATATACACAGCACCGACCTCCCCTCACACACTACTACAACACAACACATATACACAGCACCGACCTCCCCCTCACACACTACTACACCACGACACATATACACAGCACCTCCCCCTCACACACTACTACACCACAACACATATACACAGCACCGACCTCCCCTCACACACTACTACACCACAACACATATACACAGCGCAGGTACAGCACAGACAGCGGCGGCTCCTTGGTCTCTCTCACCGTTGTTTGTCGTCTCTCTGATTTTTTCCATCTCTCTCTCTCGCCTCTTAAATTCCCTTAGTTGTTGCACAATCTTGGAGTTAACGAGAAGCCGCCTCTACACGTGTGTTGTGTTAACTCTGTGCGATGCCGTGTGATGTGCAGCACACGCCTATCCGTGTTTCCATGTCTTTTATAATATGTTGATCACCCAGTCTATTGATAAAACACACACAGGTATGGAGGGGGGGGCTCACCGGATCCTTACCGAGAATCCCTGCCGGAAAACCCAGGCAGGACTTATATGATCATCGGTCTTGTCTTAAGAAGCCATATGTCTATTCCAAGCATGTTTACATTTCCTCACTGTATTAACTCCTACCACCTCTGCTGGGAGTGTGCTCCACTCATCTACTACCCTCTCAGTAAAGTAAAGCTTATTTACATTGCATGTAGGGCGGGTCCTAGAGAGGTCTCTGGGTTCAGCAGGAAGTGGATTCCTTGATCCCTGATCCAGTGGATCCGGTTTTTGGATAATTTCTGCCCCGGGGTAAATGCCAGCAAAGGTCACCTGGAAATCCCCAGGGCCGGCTGTCCTGAAAACCTCTGGATGCCCCGTGATTCACAAGCTGCCCACCCATGTGTGTATGTATTATGTGTGTATGTATATGTATTATGTGTGTATTTATATGATATGTGTGTATGTATATGTATTATGTGTGTATGTATATGATATGTGTGTATGTATATGTATTATGTGTGTATGTATGTGTATTATGTGTGTATGTATGTGTATTATATGTGTGTATGTATATGTATTATGTGTGTATGTATATATATGTATTATATGTGTGTATGTATATGTATTATGTGTGTATGTATGTGTATTATGTGTGTATGTATGTGTATTATATGTGTGTATGTATATGTATTATGTGTGTGTATGTATATGTATTATATGTGTGTATGTATGTGTATTATATGTGTGTATGTATATGTATTATGTGTGTATGTATATGTATTATATGTGTGTATTTATATGTATTATATGTGTGTATGTATATGTATTATGTGTGTATGTATGTATATGTATTATATGTGTGTATGTATGTGTATTATATGTGTGTATGTATATGTATTATATGTGTGTATGTATGTGTATTATATGTGTGTATGTATATGTATTATGTGTGTATGTATATGTATTATATGTGTGTATTTATATGTATTATATGTGTGTATGTATATGTATTATGTGTGTATGTATATGTATTATATGTGTGTATGTATGTGTATTATATGTGTGTATGTATGTATATGTATTCTGTGTGTGTATGTATATGTATTATATGTGTGCATGTATATGTATTATGTGTGTATGTATATGTATTATATGTGTGTATTTATATGTATTATATGTGTGTATGTATATGTATTATGTGTGTATTTATATGTATTATATGTGTATGTATATGTATTATGTGTGTATGTATGTATATGTATTCTGTGTGTGTATGTATATGTATTATATGTGTGCATGTATATGTATTATGTGTGTATGTATATGTATTATATGTGTGTATTTATATGTATTATATGTGTGTATGTATATGTATTATGTGTGTATTTATATGTATTATATGTGTATGTATATGTATTATGTGTGTATGTATGTATATGTATTATATGTGTGTATGTGTATTATGTGTGTATGTATATGTATTATGTGTGTATGTATATGATATGTGTGTATGTATGTGTATTATATGTGTGTATGTATATGTATTATGTGTATATGTATTATATGTGTGTATGTATATGTATTATGTGTGTATGTATGTGTATTATATGTGTGTATGTATGTGTATTATATGTGTGTATGTATATGTATTATGTGTGTATGTATGTGTATTATATGTGTGTATGTATATGTATTATGTGTATATGTATTATATGTGTGTATGTATATGTATTATGTGTGTATGTATGTGTATTATATGTGTGTATGTATATGTATTATATTTGTGTATGTATATGTATTATATTTGTGTATGTATGTGTATTATATGTGTGTATGTATGTGTATTATATGTGTGCATGTATATGTATTATGTGTGTATGTATATATATGTATTATATGTGTGTATGTGTATTATGTGTGTATGTATATGTATTATGTGTGTATGTATATGATATGTGTGTATGTATGTGTATTATATGTGTGTATGTATATGTATTATGTGTATATGTATTATATGTGTGTATGTATATGTATTATGTGTGTATGTATGTGTATTATATGTGTGTATGTATGTGTATTATATGTGTGTATGTATATGTATTATGTGTGTATGTATGTGTATTATATGTGTGTATGTATATGTATTATGTGTATATGTATTATATGTGTGTATGTATATGTATTATGTGTGTATGTATGTGTATTATATGTGTGTATGTATGTGTATTATATGTGTGTATGTATATGTATTATGTGTGTATGTATGTGTATTATATGTGTGTATGTATGTGTATTATATGTGTGTATGTATATGTATTATGTGTTTATGTATGTGTATTATATGTGTGTATGTATGTGTATTATATGTGTATGTATATGTATTATATGTGTATGTATATGTATTATATGTGTGTATGTATATGTATTATGTGTGTATGTATATGTATTATATGTGTATGTGTATGTATTATATGTGTGTATGTATGTGTATAATATGTGTGTATGTATATGTATTATGTATATGTACTATATGTGTGCATGTATGTGTATGATATGTGTGTATGTATATGTATATGATATATGTATGTATGTGTATTATATGTGTATTATATATATGTATTATATATGTGTATGTATGTGTATTATATGTGTGTATGTATGTGCATAATATGTGTGTATGTATATGTATTATGTGTATATGTATTATATGTGTGCATGTATGTGTGTGATATGTGTGTATGTATATGTATATGATATATGTGTATGTATGTGTATTATATGTGTGTGTGTATGTGTATTATATGTGTGTATGTATGTGTATACTATGTGTGTATGTATATGTATTATATGTGTGTATGTATATGTATTATATGTGTGTATGTATATGATATGTGTGTATGTATGTGTATTATATGTGTGTATGTATGTGTATTATATGTGTGTATGTATATGTATTATATGTGTGTATGTATGTGTATTATATGTGTGTATGTATATTATATATGTTATATATACTATATGTGTGTATGTATGTGTATTATATGTGTGTATGTATGTGTATTATATATGTGTATGTATATTATATGTTATATATATTATATATGTCTATGTATGTGTATTATATGTGTGTATGTATATTATATATGTTATATATACTATATATGTGTATGTATGTGTATTATATGTGTGTGTGTATGTGTATTATATGTGTGTATGTATATGTATGTATATTATATATTATATATGTGTGTATGTATATGCATTATATGTGTGTATGTGTATTATATGTATGTATGTATGTGTATAATATGTGTGTATGTATATGTATTATATGTGTGTATGTATATGTATTATATGTGTGTATATATGATATGTGTGTATGTATGTGTATTATATGTGTGTATGTATATGTATTATATTTGTGTATGTATATGTATTATATTTGTGTATGTATGTGTATTATATTTGTGTATGTATGTGTATTATATATGTGTATGTATGTGTAGTATATACCGTATTTGCTCGATTATAAGACAAGGTTTTTTTCAGAGCAAATGCTCTGAAAAATACCCCTCGTCTTCTAATCGGGGTCGTCTTCTAATCAGACCTCAAATAGAGGTCTGATTAGGAGACTAAGATCCAGATCCCCCGCACCGCTGCAGGGGACCTGGATCCTCCTGTCCAGTAACTCCGTGCAGGCACACTAACGATTGGCCCCGCCCCTTTCATTATGAATCCTCCCCCCTGCCTCCAGTGATGTCAATGAAGGCAGAGAGTCGTTCAAAGATTCGGATCTTACAGGGATCCGAATCTTACAGTGATCCGGATCACTGTAAGATCCGGATCACTGTAAGATCCGGATCATTGTAAGATCCGGATCATTGTAAGATCCGGATCTTTGAACGACTCTCTGCCTTCATTGGCATTCTAATCATTAAGAGAATGTCACCATACTGTTATAAATAAATACATTAATAATCACTGCCCCCAGGATTTACATTCCCCTTTACCTGCAACTGCACCTTAAGCTAACTTTATTAAATTAATTAAATTAACCCTCACCATTAAATTAACCCTAAACACCCCATCAACCATGACTGCCCCTAAAATTAACCCTTAACACCCCATCAACCATGACTGCCCCTAAAATTAACCCTTAACACCCCATTAACCATAACTGCCCCCAAATTAACCCTAAACACCCCATTAAGCATAACTGCCCCTAAATTAACCCTAAACACCCCATTAAGCATAACTGCCCCCAAATTAACCCTAAACACCCCATTAAGCATAACTGCTCCCAAATTAACCCTAAACACCTCATTAAGCATAACTACCCCTAAATTAACACTAAAGACCCCATTAAGCATAACTACCCCCAAATTAACCCTAAACACCTCATTAAGCATAAATGCCCCTAAATTAACACTAAAGACCCCATTAAACATAACTGCCCCCAAATTAACCCTAAACACCTCATTAAGCATAACTGCCCCTAAATTAACACTAAAGACCCCATTAAGCATAACTGCCCCTAAATTATCCCTAAACACCCCATTAAGCTTAACTGCCCCTAAATTAACACTAAAGACCCCATCAACCATACCAATTTATTAGGTAATTTATCTGGAGTACATGCAATTAATTTAGGGGCAGTTATGGTTAATGGAGTATTTAGGGTTAATTTCAGGGGCCGTTATGGTTAATGGAGTATTTAGGGTTAATTGCAGGGGCCGTTATGGTTAATGGGGTCTTTAGGGTTAATTTCAGGGGCCGTTATGGTTAATGGGATCTTTACGGTTAATTTCAGGGGCAGTTATGGTTGATGGGGTATAAGGGTTAATTTTATGCTGATGACTGAGGGTTAATTTAATTAATTTAATAAAGTTAACTGTAGGTGCAGTTATAGGTAAATGGGGGCAAACTCAGGGGAATCTAAATCCTGGGGGCAGTGTGAACATTATTAATGTATTTATTTATAAAAGTATGGTATCAGTTGTCGGAAATGGGATATATTTGGGGAAAAAGGGGATTCCAGGTGCCGACACACCTTCGTCTAGGGGTTAATAACTTAAATTCAGGTAGCTCGAATAATCGCAAGAAAATGCTTCTTTGATAGGAAAATGGAGGGTTTAATGCTGTGATGGAGCCTATGAAGGCTAACACACACAGGGTTACATTGGGAATGAAGTTGTGACTGCAGCAAGGATGGGAAGATTGTAACAAACTGCAGCAAGGATGGGAAGATTGTAACAACTAATGACATACAAGGAGTTCTTATAGGGTGGGATCAAAGGTACATTACTATTGGTTAACTAATATCAAAAGACAATGCTAACACTATTACACAACATACAATTTACAATCCTATTGATAAACTAATCTCAAAAGACAATACATACAATTTACAATCCTATAGATACAATCCTAGGGATACAACATCAAAAGACAATACTAACACTATACAATGTACAATCCTATGGATGAACAGATTAAAAGACAATACTAACACAATCACACTATCACACACTATTTACAAACAGACTATACAGACAATGTAATTCAGGATTTACAGATGTCCTTTGATGTGGGCTTCGGGGGGCTACATTTGCACTTCAATAAGTCTCCGTCTGTCCTTTTTGTGAGCATGTGAATTGAACTGGCCAAATATTGTTTGGTTACTCAGATCACTTTAACTCCTTCTACACCTATAATGACTGTAATTTATATTTGTCATATAATTATGTTATACTGCTCCCTAGGGTGTCTCACATAGTCTGCATGCTACCTCCACATCAGTGATATTCTCTGAATGATTCGAATCTCTGTAAGATCCGGATCCTTGTAAGATTCGAATCATTCGACTCTTCGGATGATTCGACTCTTCGGTTCATTCGACTCTTCGGATCATTCGACTCTTTGGATCATTCGAATCATTGAACGACTCTCTGACTCTATGAGTCATCGTTCCTGTGTGAATGAATGAGCTGTAACCTGACCCCAGAGTTGTGTCTGAGTGCTCTGCAGATGACTCACAGCTCTAGGATCAGGTTACAGCTGCATGATTCACAGACTGAACCGCTGCAAATGAATCGTTCAGTCTAATGAACCGATTCATCCGGATCACTAAAAAGAACCGGATCAAATGAACGATTCGTTCATGATCCGGACATCACTAAGAGAGGGGAGAGAGGGGAGAGAGGGGTGAGAGAGAGAGTGTGTGTTAAATGGGGGCATAGGGCATTTCTGGAGTGGCTTTAAGGGGGCATTTAATAGAGCACTCTGCCTCCTGAAATGCCTTATACCTCCCTATATGGCACTGTGCCCCATAATATGCATTTTAACCCCCTAAATGCCAGAATGGGATATAGGGGTATAAGGCATTTCTGGAGGCACATAGGGGGTCAAAAGGCATACCATGGGCACAGTGGCATATAGAGGGTTAAAAGGCATATCATGGGGCACAGTGCCATATTGGAGTGGCAAGCCTGGGGGCAGATGTGCGTAACTGGGGGGCAGGTTGGAAAATACAAGAAATAAAAACAAAAAAAAAATATTTTTCTCAATCATAGCTTTTATTAAAAAAAAATAGTTTACATGAAGTAACATTTACTGGTAAAACTTTTTTCCTTTGGGGTCGTCTTATATTCAGGCTTTTTCTTTTTTTCCTAAGTTAATATTCAGATTTTGGGGGGTCGTCTTATAATCAGGGTCGTCTTATAATCGAGCAAATACGGTATGTGTATGTATATTATATATGTTATATATATTATATATGTGTATGTATGTGTATAATATGTGTGTATGTATATTATATATGTGTATTATATGTGTGTATGTATGTGTATTATATGTGTGTGTATATTATATTTTATATATGTGTATTATATGTGTGTATGTGTATTATATGTGTGTGTGTATGTGTATAATATGTGTGTATGTGTATTATATGTATGTATGTGTATTATATGTGTGTATGTATGTGTATAATATGTGTGTATGTGTATAATATGTGTGTATGTATATTATATTTTATATATGTGTATTATATGTGTGTATGTATGTGTATTATATGTGTGTATGTGTATTATATGTATGTATGTGTATTATATGTGTGTATGTATGTGTATAATATGTGTGTATGTGTATAATATGTGTGTATGTATATTATATTTTATATATGTGTATTATATGTGTGTATGTATGTGTATTATATGTGTGTGTGTATGTGTATTATATGTGTGTATGTATGTGTATAATATGTGTGTATGTGTATTATATGTATGTATGTGTATTATATGTGTGTATGTATGTGTATAATATGTGTGTATGTGTATAATGTGTGTATGTATATTATATATATTATATATGTGTATGTATGTGTATTATATGTGTGTATGTATATGCATTATAGGTGTGTATGTATTTGTGTGTGTATGTGCAGTGTCTACGTGTAAACGCAGCGTATATGTTTCGTTTCAGGGGAATATTCATATACGTTCTTCATCTTCGGGTTTTTTTTGCATTTTCTGCCGGTTGCCATGGAAATTACGTGAAACGGTGATGACATCAATAAATGATCGCGTAGAAGTTGAATGGGGAATTTGAGACCAAGTTTACATACTTGCCTAACATTTGCAACTTACCTACAATCCGAATTCTACAGGACATGACTGGAAAAAACAGGACTATCCCGGGAAATTCGGGACTGTTGGCAGGTATGTGGATGGAAGAAATTGGGTCAAAAATTCAAAATAAGCTTAGAGTTATAGAGTTAATGTAAGGGTAAGGACGGTAATCGTGCACCGGTTTGGCTAAAGATCAATTAATTTATTATCTGATTTTAAATTAAATAGGTGTTATTAAATGCATGTTATCACAAGAGCGAGCTGATTGGACAAGCGAAGATCAGCTGACGCAATCAATGGCCCATACTCCTCGCAAGCGCAACACAAAAAACAAGTCTGCCATAACACAGACACCTGTATACACTCTGCCATAAACACAGATCTCAGCGCCTGCCTGCAGAGTATCTCCGCTCCTGTGACTGCGCAGAGTATCTCCGCTCCTGTGACTGCAGAGTATCTCCGCTCCTGTGACTGCGCAGAGTATCTCCGCTCCTGTGACTGCACAGAGTATCTCCGCTCCTGTGATCCCGCAGAGTATCTCCGCTCCTGTGACTGCAGAGTATCTCCGCTCCTGTGACTGCGCAGAGTATCTCCGCTCCTGTGACTGCAGAGTATCTCCGCTCCTGTGACTGCAGAGTATCTCCGCTCCTGTGACTGCGCAGAGTATCTCCGCTCCTGTGACTGCAGAGTATCTCCGCTCCTGTGACTGCAGAGTATCTCCGCTCCTGTGACTGCAGAGTATCTCCGCTCCTGTGACCGCGCAGAGTATCTCCGCTCCTGTGACTGCGCAGAGTATCTCCGCTCCTGTGACTGCAGAGTATCTCCGCTCCTGTGACTGCGCAGAGTATCTCCGCTCCTGTGACTGCAGAGTATCTCCGCTCCTGTGACCGCGCAGAGTATCTCCGCTCCTGTGACTGCAGAGTATCCCCGCTCCTGTGACTGCAGAGTATCTCCGCTCCTGTGACCGCGCAGAGTATCTCCGCTCCTGTGACTGCAGAGTATCTCCGCTCCTGTGACTGCAGAGTATCTCCGCTCCTGTGACTGCAGAGTATACCCACTCCTGTGACTGCGCAGAGTATCTCCGCTCCTGTGACTGCAGAGTATCTCCGCTCCTGTGACTGCAGAGTATCTCCGCTCCTGTGACTGCAGAGTATCTCCGCTCCTGTGACTGCAGAGTATCTCCGCTCCTGTGACTGCAGAGTATCTCCGCTCCTGTGACTGCAGAGTATCTCCGCTCCTGTGACTGCACAGTATCTCCGCTCCTGTGACTGCAGAGTATCTCCTCTCCTGTGACTGCAGAGTATCTCCGCTCCTGTGACTGCAGAGCATCTCCGCTCCTGTGACTGCAGAGTATCTCCGCTCCTGTGACTGCAGAGTATCTCCGCTCCTGTGACCGCGCAGAGTATCTCCGCTCCTGTGACTGCAGAGTATCTCCGCTCCTGTGACTGCGCAGAGTATCTCCGCTCCTGTGACTGCAGAGTATCTCCGCTCCTGTGACTGCAGAGTATCTCCGCTCCTGTGACCGTGCAGAGTATCTCCGCTCCTGTGACTGCAGAGTATCTCCGCTCCTGTGACTGCAGAGTATCTCCGCTCCTGTGACTGCACAGAGTATCTCCGCTCCTGTGACTGCAGAGTATCTCCGCTCCTGTGACTGCGCAGAGTATCTCCGCTCCTGTGACTGCAGAGTATCTCCGCTCCTGTGACTGCGCAGAGTATCTCCGCTCCTGTGATCCCGCAGAGTATCTCCGCTCCTGTGACTGCAGAGTATCTCCGCTCCTGTGACTGCGCAGAGTATCTCCGCTCCTGTGACTGCAGAGTATCTCCGCTCCTGTGACTGCAGAGTATCTCCGCTCCTGTGACTGCAGAGTATCTCCGCTCCTGTGACTGCGCAGAGTATCTCCGCTCCTGTGACTGCAGAGTATCTCCGCTCCTGTGACTGCAGAGTATCTCCGCTCCTGTGACTGCAGAGTATCTCCGCTCCTGTGACTGCAGAGTATCTCCGCTCCTGTGACCGCGCAGAGTATCTCCGCTCCTGTGACTGCGCAGAGTATCTCCGCTCCTGTGACTGCAGAGTATCTCCGCTCCTGTGACTGCAGAGTATCTCCGCTCCTGTGACTGCGCAGAGTATCTCCGCTCCTGTGACTGCAGAGTATCTCCGCTCCTGTGACCGCGCAGAGTATCTCCGCTCCTGTGACTGCAGAGTATCTCCTCTCCTGTGACTGCAGAGTATCTCCGCTCCTGTGACTGCAGAGTATCTCCGCTCCTGTGACTGCAGAGTATCTCCGCTCCTGTGACCGCGCAGAGTATCTCCGCTCCTGTGACTGCAGAGCATCTCCGCTCCTGTGACTGCAGAGTATCTCCGCTCCTGTGACTGCAGAGTATCTCCGCTCCTGTGACTGCAGAGTATCTCCGCTCCGGTGACTGCAGAGTATCTCCACTCCTGTGACTGCAGAGTATCTCCGCTCCTGTGACTGCAGAGTATCTCCGCTCCTGTGACTGCAGAGTATCTCCGCTCCTGTGACTGCAGAGTATCTCCGCTCCGGTGACTGCAGAGTATCTCCGCTCCTGTGACTGCAGAGTATCTCCGCTCCTGTGACTGCAGAGTATCTCCGCTCCTGTGACTGCAGAGCATCTCCGCTCCTGTGACTGCAGAGTATCTCCGCTCCTGTGACTGCAGAGTATCTCCGCTCCTGTGACTGCAGATTATCTCCGCTCCTGTGACTGCAGAGTATCTCCGCTCCTGTGACTGCAGAGTATCTCCGCTCCTGTGACCGCGCAGAGTATCTCCGCTCCTGTGACTGCAGAGTATCTCCGCTCCTGTGACCGCGCAGAGTATCTCCGCTCCTGTGACTGCAGAGTATCTCCGCTCCTGTGACTGCAGAGTATCTCCGCTCCTGTGACTGCAGAGCATCTCCGCTCCTGTGACCGCGCAGAGTATCTCCGCTCCTGTGACTGCAGAGTATCTCCGCTCCTGTGACTGCAGAGTATCTCCGCTCCTGTGACTGCAGATTATCTCCGCTCCTGTGACTGCAGAGTATCTCCGCTCCTGTGACTGCAGAGTATCTCCGCTCCTGTGACTGCAGAGTATCTCCGCTCCTGTGACTGCGCAGAGTATCTCCGCTCCTGTGACTGCGCAGAGTATCTCCGCTCCTGTGATCCCGCAGAGTATCTCCGCTCCTGTGACTGCAGAGTATCTCCGCTCCTGGGACCGCGCAGAGTATCTCCGCTCCTGTGACCGCGCAGAGTATCTCCGCTCCTGTGACTGCAGAGTATCTCCGCTCCTGTGACTGCAGAGTATCTCCGCTCCTGTGACTGCAGAGTATCTCAGCGCCTGCCTGCAGAGTATCTCCGCTCCTGTGACTGCAGAGTATCTCCGCTCCTGTGACCGCGCAGAGTATCTCCGCTCCTGTGACTGCAGAGTATCTCCGCTCCTGTGACTGCAGAGTATCTCCGCTCCTGTGACTGCAGAGCATCTCCGCTCCTGTGACTGCAGAGTATCTCCGCTCCTGTGACTGCAGAGTATCTCCGCTCCTGTGACTGCAGAGTATCTCCGCTCCTGTGATTGCAGAGTATCTCCGCTCCTGTGACCGCAGAGTATCTCCGCTCCTGTGACCGCAGAGTATCTCCGCTCCTGTGACCGCGCAGAGTATCTCCGCTCCTGTGACTGCAGAGTATCTCCGCTCCTGTGACTGCAGAGTATCTCCGCTCCTGTGACTGCAGAGTATCTCCGCTCCTGTGTCTGCAGAGTATCTCCGCTCCTGTGACCGCGCAGAGTATCTCCGCTCCTGTGACTGCGCAGAGTATCTCCGCTCCTGTGACTGCAGAGTATCTCCGCTCCTGTGACTGCACAGAGTATCTCCGCTCCTGTGACTGCAGAGTATCTCCACTCCTGTGACTGCAGAGTATCTCCGCTCCTGTGACTGCAGAGTATCTCCGCTCCTGTGACTGCAGAGTATCTCCGCTCCTGTGACTGCAGAGTATCTCCGCTCCTGTGACTGCAGAGTATCTCCTCTCCTGTGACTGCAGAGTATCTCCGCTCCTGTGACCGCGCAGAGTATCTCCGCTCCTGTGACTGCAGAGTATCTCCGCTCCTGTGACTGCAGAGTATCTCGGCTCCTGTGACTGCAGAGTATCTCCACTCCTGTGACTGCAGAGTATCTCCACTCCTGTGACTGCAGAGTATCTCCGCTCCTGTGACTGCAGAGTATCTCCGCTCCTGTGACTGCAGAGTATCTCCGCTCCTGTGACCGCGCAGAGTATCTCCGCTCCTGTGACTGCAGAGTATCTCCGCTCCTGTGACTGCAGAGTATCTCCACTCCTGTGACTGCAGAGTATCTCCACTCCTGTGACTGCAGAGTATCTCCGCTCCTGTGACTGCAGAGTATCTCCGCTCCTGTGACCGCGCAGAGTATCTCCGCTCCTGTGACCGCGCAGAGTATCTCCGCTCCTGTGACTGCAGAGTATCTCCGCTCCTGTGACTGCAGAGTATCTCCGCTCCTGTGACTGCAGAGTATCTCCGCTCCTGTGACTGCAGAGTATCTCCGCTCCTGTGACTGCAGAGTATCTCCGCTCCTGTGACCGCGCAGAGTATCTCCGCTCCTGTGACAGCACAGAGTATCTCCGCTCCTGCGACTGCAGAGCATCTCCGCTCCTGTGACCGTGCAGAGTATCTCCTCTCCTGTGACTGCAGAGTATCTCCGCTCCTGTGACTGCGCAGAGTATCTCCGCTCCTGGGACTGCAGAGTATCTCCGCTCCTGTGACTGCAGAGTATCTCCGCTCCTGTGACTGCAGAGTATCTCCACTCCTGTGACTGCAGAGTATCTCCGCTCCTGTGACTGCAGAGTATCTCCGCTCCTGTGACTGCAGAGTATCTCCGCTCCTGTGACTGCAGAGTATCTCCGCTCCTGTGACTGCAGAGTATCTCCGCTCCTGTGACCGCGCAGAGTATCTCCGCTCCTGTGACAGCACAGAGTATCTCCGCTCCTGCGACTGCAGAGCATCTCCGCTCCTGTGACCGTGCAGAGTATCTCCGCTCCTGTGACCGCGCAGAGCATCTCCGCTCCTGTGACTGCAGAGTATCTCCGCTCCTGTGACTGCAGAGTATCTCCGCTCCTGTGACTGCAGAGTATCTCCGCTCCTGTGACTGCAGAGTATCTCCGCTCCTGCAGATGGAATGGAATACTGAGCGGGTAAGAGATAAGTGGAACAACCTCCCAGCAGAAATGGTAGAGGGTAATACAGTGAGGGAATTTAAACATGCACGGGATAGACACATGGGTCCTGAATCTAAGACAAGGCCAATGATGGGGGCGGCATTGGGGCCGATCTGTTGGCACGTTCTGGGTTTCTAAATAAAAGCCGGAAATACATTGTGAATGCTCAGTAACTTTGAGACACAGATTCTTCCCAAAAGAGTTGAATAAGCAGATTTTATTGCTCGTCATCAGCCAGACTACTCTCTCCACCATGAAAACAACACACGTCTTATATACCGTTTACAAACAAGAGAGCTACGTGCTAAGATCTGTCTACGTAGCAAGTGTCCTGAAATATACAGAAAGATACAGAAAACCATTCCTCCTATTATGGTCAGTTTATGGCAAAGACCATGTTTGCAGCTGAGATGATCAATCGCTTCTGACCCCCCTCATTGTGGTCCTTGAATAGACTTGGTCAGTTTCTTTTAACTAACTTGGAGCAAGAAATAGCCAACCACCTGTCCACTCTTAACCTTTCATTGCACAGAGTCACACAGAAAAGGACACTCAGGGTTAACATAAAAATATCTGCTGAGAAGCTGAAGGCACATATTCAATATTCACAACATATTTTGACCTTAATAAAGTTCCAGATTTTGATTTCCATGTCGGCATACAGTGCTGCCACCAACGGAACCCGGCCTTAAAGTGTCGGTGTCACCACGTCCTGCCATAGACCAGAGATTTCCCCTCCGCCTACACCACAATCTGCCCCTCTATTTGCCCCTCTGTGGGTCACAGGTTCAGGGCTGACATCTTCATTGAGGTTCAGTAATTTGTATCCTGGACTGAGCTGCCACCTGCTGGTCACTGGAGGCACCGCAGCCGGGTGCAGTAAGCGATTTCCTGTGGAAAAAATCCAGAGGAATGAGCTGCCACGGGGCAATAGTTTGATAGAGGCTGAGCTGCCACGGGGCAATGATCTGCCAGAGAAATGAGCTGCCATGGGGCAATAATGTGATAGAGGCTGAGCTGCCACGGAGGAATGAGCTGCCATGGGGCAATAATCTGATAGAGGCTGAGCTGCCACGGAGGAATGAGCTGCCATGGGGCAATAATCTGATAGAGGCTGAGCTGCCACGGAGGAATGAGCTGCCACGGGGCAATAGTTTGATAGAGGCTGAGCTGTAGGGCTGCAACTAACGATTATTTTCATAATCGATTAGTTGGCCGATTATTTTGTCGATTAATCGATTAATCGGATAAAAAAAATGAATGTAAATTTTTCATTTATTTAAAATAATTTAATAAACAAATGATGTTAAATACAAACAGCAGAATAAAAAAAACTTTGATAAAATGCATTTCTTGTCTTTATTTCCCAACCAGCCCCCCCAATTTATGCACATTTGAGCTGACATGCCCCGCTGCCTCCTAGACATGCCACGCTGCCTCCCACATATGCCACTCCACGCTGCCTCCCACATATGCCACTCCACGCTGCCTCCCACATATACCACACCACGCTGCCTCCCACATATACCACTCCACGCTGCCTCCCACATATGCCACTCCACAAAGCCTCCCACATATGCCACTCCATGCTGCCTCCCACATATGCCACTCCACGCTGCCTCCCACATATGCCACTCCACGCTGCCTCCCACATATACCACACCACGCTGCCTCCCACATATACCACTCCACGCTGCCTCCCACATATGCCACTCCACGCTGCCTCCCACATATGCCACTCCACGCTGCCTCCCACATATACCACTCCACGCTGCCTCCCACATATACCACACCACGCTGCCTCCCACATATACCACTCCACGCTGCCTCCCACATATACCACACCACGCTGCCTCCCACATATACCACTCCACGCTGCCTCCCACATATGCCACTCCACAAAGCCTCCCACATATGCCACTCCATGCTGCCTCCCACATATGCCACTCCACGCTGCCTCCCACATATGCCACTCCACGCTGCCTCCCACATATACCACACCACGCTGCCTCCCACATATACCACTCCACGCTGCCTCCCACATATGCCACTCCACGCTGCCTCCCACATATGCCACTCCACGCTGCCTCCCACATATACCACTCCACGCTGCCTCCCACATATACCACACCACGCTGCCTCCCACATATACCACTCCACGCTGCCTCCCACATATACCACACCACGCTGCCTCCCACATATACCACTCCATGCTGCCTCCCACATATACCACTCCACGCTGCCTCCCACATATACCACACCACCCCCACATATGCCACTGTGCCTGATACGCCTTATACCCCCTGATACACCACTCCATCCTCCGCAGACATGCCACTCCACTCTACCCCCAGATATGCCACTGTGGCCCCAGATATGCCTTATACACCCTGATACACCACTCCGTCCTCCTCAGACATGCCACACTGCCCTCCCCACATATGCCTTATATACTGTTTATGCCTTATACCCCCAGATATGTCACTCCATCCTCCCCAGATATGCCTTATACCCCCCAGATATCTCATAGTCCCCTCATAGAGTCACAGACCTGGTCACAGCACACTGACACCATACTTTTATAAATAAGCACTGGGTTAATCTTCACGGCCCCCAGGATTTAGATTCCCTTTAGTTTGGCCCCCCTTTATCTCTAACTGCGCCTTAAGTTACCTTTATTAAATTAACCCTCAGTCCTCATCATTAAATTAACCCTAAACACCCCATTAACCATAACTACCCCTAAATTAACTCTAAATACCCCACCAAAACAACTACCCTAAATAGGGACGTACTAAACAGCATATTGGGGATGATGGGATGATGGGATGATTGGCTGCAATACTCAGCACTATCAATAGGTGTCAGTATACTTTTTACACTCATGGTAAATCACAGTAAGTTCTTTTTGGTAGTTCTTGATACTAAGTTGCAACAAATACACTGCAAAAAGAAGCTGCAAATGTTTAACTATTTACTTGCTGAAATATATACAGTTTTATAACGAAATCATGGTAAATTATATAGAAATAATAGAAACATTTTAAGTAATCAACATATTGATATAATATGGTACATGTATGTGCAAACACCATATTTTACCTGTTTTGATTGGCACAATATGGGAATATATATTATTATTATTATTACATGGGTATTATGGGTGGAATATTAGAGTTTCACATGCTAAGGAACACATTTGACCCATTTCTGATAAGAATATGGGTATAATTATTATTATTACATGGGGATTATGGGTGGAATATTATAGTTTCACATGCTAAGGAACATATTTGACCCATTTCTGATAAGAATATGGGTATAATTATTATTATTACATGGGGATTATGGGTGGAATATTATAGTTTCACATGCTAAGGAACATATTTGACCCATTTCTGATAAGAATATGGGAATATTATTATTTTTACATGGGGATTATGGGTGGAATATTATAGTTTCACATGCTAAGGAACATATTTGACCCATTTCTGATAAGAATATGGGAATATTATTATTTTTACATGGGGATTATGGGTGGAATATTATAGTTACACATGCTAAGGAACACATTTGACCTGTTTTTGATAAGAATATGGCTATAAATACTTTTTTTATATGGGGAATATGGGTGGAATATTATAGTTACACATGCTAAGGAACATATTTGACCCATTTTTGATAAGAATATGGGAGTATTATTATTTTTATATGGGGATTATGGGTGGAATATTATAGTTACACATGCTAAGGAACATTTTTGACCCATTTCTGATAAGAATATGGGTGTACTCATTTTTTTACATGGGGATTATGGGTGGAATATTATAGTTACACATGCAAAATAACAAATTTGACCTGTTTCTGATAAGAATATGGGTATACTATTTTTTTTCATGGGGATTATGGGTGGAATATTATAGTTACACATGCTAAGGAACATATTTGACCCATTTCAGATAAGAATATGGGTATACTCATTTTTTTACATGGGGATTATGGGTGGAATATTATAGTTACACATGCTAAGGAACACATTTGACCCGTTTCTGATAAGAATGCGGCTATAGATATTTTTTTACATGGGGATTATGGGTGGAATATCATGGTTATAGATGCCAAGGAACAAATTTGACCTTTTTCCGATAAGAATATGGAAGTATTATTATTTTTACAGGGGGATTATGGGTGGAATATTATAGTTACACATCCTAAGGAACACATTTGACCTGTTTCTGATAAGAATATGGCTATAAATAATGCTTATATATGGGGATTATGGGTGGAATATTATGGTTACACATGTTTAGTACCTTATTTAACAAGTTTCTGTTAAGAATATGGCTATAATTATTTTCTACATGGGGATTTTGGGCGCAATATCAAGGTTACACATGCCATGGAACATAATTGACCTGTTTCTGATAAGAATATGGGTAAAATCATTTTTCTACATGGGGATTATGGGTGGAATATTATGGTTACACATAGCTAGTGATGTATTTCACTTGTTTCTCGTAAGAAAATGGGTATGATTAATTTTTTTCATAGATATTATGGATACTATGATATGATTGCATGTGCCATGTAACATATTTGATCTATTTCTGTTAAGAAAATGGTTATAAATGTTTTTCTACATGGGGATTATGGGTGAATTGTCATGGTTACACACCCTTAGTAACATATTCGACCCATTTCTGATAAGAATGTTGGTATATTTTTTCTACATGGGGATTATGGGTGGAATGTCATGGTTACACGTGCCCAGTAACATATTTATGAATAATATGCTTACACATGCTAAATCATATATCTACCCTTTTTCTGATAAGAATATGGATATTTTTCAACATGGGGATTATTGGTGCAATATCATGGCAAGGAACACATTGGAGCTTTTTTTGATGGAAATATGGCTATAATTATTTGACATGGGGATTATGGTGAAATAGCATGGTTGCACATGTCAAATAACACATCTGTCCTTTTTTATGGATAGTTGGGTATGATTTTTATATATGGGAATCACTGATAGACTACAAGCTTTCATATAGGGAAGGTAGGATCAGTCATGTATTGTTACCTTCATTTTGGGGCGTTGATTGGTGTTTTATATGCAACGACTCCTTATACTTTTTTGTTGGAATTGAGTATTACTTCATGGCGTATAGAGAAAGCTAATGGTCTTCTGCTAACTCATGAAAAAGCGAGTGGGTATTTTCTATAACCCTTATCACAGACTGTTTACTTTTCTTGAGATGTTGCACTATGATGTTTTGATATATTTTTCAATGCAATTGGCCATTAAGCCATCACTTCTAAAGAGGATTGTTTATTCCTTTTCTTATGCCGGTAAATATATAGTGTCCAAGGTGTGGCATTGTGCACCATTTCCACCAGTTTCATTACTTACCTAATTAAGATGGAATCATTGTCCATGATGTATTTTTATATGGCCAACACTTCTTATTTATTTCTTCAAGCGTTTTCATTTGTACCCCGCCACCTGCTGACTCCCACGCTTGGCTACCTTGCCCCTTGCGGCTGAGTACCTTGCACAGCTACCCTGCCTCTTGCGGCTTAATACCACGCACCTCTACTCTACGGAGTCCAGCGACTGCGTCCAACTGCTTACTACTGAGTCTAGTATCTGCTCCCAGCCGGTTACTACAGACTCCTGTATCTCCTTCTGCAATTACTGTTGTTGGTCTCAGTAACAGCCTGAGTTTTTTCCCTATTTATTCATCCTACTATACTTCCCATCAGAGCACCTCAACCATGTGTTCCTGCTCATCCACCTCTGGTATCCTCAGTAAGTTATTCTTTTTATGGTGTTTGCACACAGATAAAAAGAATATGATTTTCATGGTTTATGCCAAATATGGCAAACAAAAAGGAAAATACATTAGGTAAAATTTTGCGCTATTCTTTTTTGCAATGTACACAAACAAAATATTTTGATATTCAACCCACATATAAAAATATTTATAACCATACTCTTAAAAGAAACTGGTCAAATATGTTACTATGAATGTGTAAGCATATTATTCCTCCCATAATCCCCTTATATGAAAATAATTATACCAATTTACTTATAAGAAACACATCAAATATGTTACTGGGCACGTGTAACCATGATATTCCACCCATAATCCCCATATAAAAAATATCTATAACTATATTCCTATCAGAAACAGGTCAAATGTGTCCCTCTGATCATTCTATTCCTCCCATAATCCCTATGTAGAAAAAATATACCAACATTCTTATCAGAAATGGGTCGAATATGTTACTAAGGGTGTGTAACCATGACAATTCACCCATAATCCCCATGTAGAAAAACATTTATAACCATTTTCTTAACAGAAATAGATCAAATATGTTACATGGCACATGCAATCATATCATAGTATCCATAATATCTATGAAAAAAATTAATCATACCCATTTTCTTACGAGAAACAAGTGAAATACATCACTAGCCATGTGTAATATTCCACCCATAATCCCCATGTAGAAAAATGATTTTACCCATATTCTTATCAGAAACAGGTCAATTATGTTCCATGGCATGTGTAACCTTGATATTGCGCCCAAAATCCCCATGTAGAAAATAATTATAGCCATATTCTTAACAGAAACTTGTTAAATAAGGTACTAAACATGTGTAACCATACTATTCCATCCATAATTCCCATATATAAAATTATTTATAGCCATATTCTTATCAGAAACAGGTCAAATGTGTTCCTTAGCATGTGTAACTATAATATTCCACCCATAATCCCCATGTAAAAATAATAAAATTCCCATATTCTTATCGGAAAAAGGTCAAATGTGTTCTTTGGCATTTGTAACCATAAAATTCCACCCATAATCCCCATGTAAAAAAATATTTATAGCCATATTCTAATCAGAAACAGGTCAAATATGTTCCTTAGCATGTGTAACTATAATATTCCACCCATAATCCCCATGTAAAAATAATAATACTCCCATATTCTTATCAGAAATGGGTCAAATATGTTCCTTAGCATGTGTAACTATAATACTCCACCCATAATCCCCATGTAAAAAAATAATTGTACCCATATTCTTATCAGAAATGGGTCAAATATGTTCCTTAGCATCTGTAACCATGATATTCCACCCATAATCCCCATGTAAAAAAATAATTATACCCATATTCTTATCAGAAATGGGTCAAATGTATTCCTTAGCATGTGTAACTATAATATTCCACCCATAATCCCCATGTAAAAAAATGAGTATACCCATATTCTTATCAGAAACGGGTCAAATATGTTCCTTAGCATGTGTAACTATAATATTCCACCCATAATCCCCATATAAAAATAATATTACTCCCATATTCCTTTCAGAAAAAGGTCAAATTTGTTCCTTGGCATGTGTAACCATGATATTCAACCCATAATCCCAATGTAAAAATAATAATATTCCCATATTCTTATCAGAAATGGGTCAAATGTGTTCCTTAGCATGTGTAACTATAATATTCCACCCATAATACCCATGTAATAATAATAATAATATATATTCCCATATTGTGCCAATCAAAACAGGTAAAATATGGTGTTTGCACATACATGTACCATATTATATCAATATGTTGATTACTTAAAATGTTTTTATTATTTCTATATAATTTACCATGATTCCGTTATAAAACTGTATATATTTCAGCAAGTAAACAGTTAAACATTTGCAGCTTCTTTTTGCAATGTATTCGTTGCAAATTAGTATCAAGAACTACCAAAAAGAACATACTGTGATTTACCATGAGTGTAAAAAGTATACTGACACCTAGTGATAGTGCTGAGTATTGCAGCCAATCATCCCATCATCCCCAATATGCTGTTCAGTACGTCCCCCCTAAATACCCCATTAACCATAACTGCCCCTAAATTAACCCTAAACACCCCATTAACCACAGCATCCCCTAAATTAACCCTAAAGACCCTGTCAACCACTACAGCCCCTAAATTAACCCTAAACAAACCATTAACCACAACTGACTCAAATTAACCCCAAACACCCCATTAACCACAGCTGCTCCTAAATTAACCCTAAACACCCCATTAACCATAGCTGCCCCTAAACACCCCATTAACCATAAATGCCCCTAAATTAACCCTAAACACGCCATTAACCATAACTGCCCCTAAATTAACCCCCACCTCCCCTAACTTTCAGTAGCCCAAATATTAATTTTATACTTACAGTTAGATGAGTGTCACAGCCATGTGGTTCTGGAGAAGGAAGGGGCGGGGCCAGTTGTCACAGTGATTACAGGGAGGGACTGGTAAGTAGGAGCTGCTGCTGTGAGTCACTCAAACGGATTATATAATGAGGGGTATTTTTCAGAGCGTTTGCTCTGAAAAAACCCTCATTTTATAATCGATAATAATCGATTCAACTAATCGATAATGAAATTCGTTGGCAACGAATTTCATTATCGATTATTATCGATTATATCGATTAGTTGTTGCAGCCCTACTGAGCTGCCATGGAGGAATGAGCTGCCACGGTGGAATGAGCTGCCATGGGGCAATAATCTGATAGAGGCTGAGCTGCCACGGGGACACCCGCCAGACGTGGCTTCCTTCTGCCCGTAGTCACCAGGAATACAAGACTTGGATCATTAGGTGGAAATAGCACCGAAGACAGCAGGAAATACGGCCTCTCAAGAACCTCGGTGACGCCATAACATAGCATTACAGTGACAAAGACAGCAGCGAGACTCACCCCAATAACAAGACAGCAGCGAGACTCACTCCAATAACAAGACAGCAGCGAGACTCACTCCAATAACAAGACAGCAGCGAGACTCACCCCAATAACAAAACAGCAGCGAGACTCACTCCAATAACAAGACAGCAGCGAGACTCACCCCAATAACAAGACAGCAGCGAGACTCACCCCAATAACAAAACAGAACTCGTATGGAGCTAAAACAGGCACTGACTTTATTGAAGACAGAACAGATATTTATACAGACAACATAATTCGATGAGGAATAAAATCCCATCAACTGCCAGACAGCCTGGCGCCTCCATACAGCTCTATGGCCAGCAATGCCCAATGACAAAGAGTCACTATTTCAGGGTGATCCAGACGGAGCGGCGTCAATCCCAGGGTACCAATGGGGAGCTCAGGGTCCGAGGATGTTATGGTCCAAAAAGCTATTTGATCCGACCTCGGGACCCTGAGCGACAGGGAATAGTCCGCACGGTAGCCAGGCTAGAGTTCCATAGCCGCGGCTGGTAAACACCAGTCATAAAAATTGGTAATAAAACCAAGGTTCCCAAACGAGCTCCCTCTCCGTAACCAGCTCCGTAACGATCTCAATGTAACCCCAAAAGAGTGACGCAGTTCCAATTGTCAGCGGTCATCCCCATACAGTTCCATGGATTAGCGGCTAGGTCCCAGTCAGGCCTATGGAGCCTTTCCGGCCATATAGAGTCCCCATAGCCGGCTAGTTCATGGGAGTCTGGTTACAGCATACCAGACAGGGTTCACCGGTCACCCTGTGCCCCCCAATGAGCACATGGTTACTTAGACATAAGAGTGGGCTAGACAGGCAGGGAGTCTCCCCAGGAATCCATCAGTGTCCCCCCTCAAACTCAAATCTACCCCCATGTGTCCTCAGCCTCATGGGGTTACCGTGATAGGTAACTTAACCAGGTAACTTAACCAGGAAACTTAACCAAACTAATTTAACCAGGTAACTTAACCAAACTAACTTAACCAGGTAACTTAACCAAACTAACTTAACCAGGTAAAAACACCCTCGGTAATCACCACTGGTACCTCGGTTCCCCGCCACCTGCAAGGCCCCAATGCAAGCAACCTCAAAAAGGCGGGAAAGTCTTCCACTTCTCTGTCCAAAACAAAAGGAAGCCCTGACTAAAACCCACTCCTTATATAGCCTACCTACACTTCCTGTCACCCCCACTATTTTAACCCTATCTTTACCTCATAAAATACCAGATCTAGCCTCTAACATAATCATAGCCGGATCATGTCGCCCCTTGTTTTAGTTTAGGGCATCTGGGGCTCACTATACCACCAACATTTACACGTGGAATACCCTGGAGAGGCTGACAGATGCATGCTGGGAAATATGGGAAAAGTACCACACATAAGAAGCAAATAAACCCCGAAACGGATTAAATATATAGAATTTCTGGCAAATCCATTATTTACGGTAATTCCGGTGATAACCGCAGCCGGTTTCATTCTCGCGCCCAGAAAGCTAATCAGGGCTTTCACAGCCCTCGCCATCCCGGCCCCCACGCCTGCACAGAACACACCAGACACTGACACGTATGTTATTACATATATTCGCACACGTAATAAATAGTAAGATCTGTGAAATATAAAAATATATGGAAGCCGCTATAACCAGACGCGTAAAGAGGAGGCCACGGCGTGCCACGTGCCATCTGCCGATAAAAGGACTGAAATCCGATTGGTCGGGTACTTCCTCCACGTTCTGCAATGGAGAGAAAAGAATGGACGGATTTTATTAATCACATTTCGTGTGGCTTCCTTTAATCCAATAAATCTCTCATCATCGATACAGTGGTTTGCAGTGAAGCAAAGTGGGCGGGGATTCACTGTTTGGAAATAACCATTCTATGGGAAAGGGGGGCATTTTCAAAAAGAACCAATCTCAGTTCCAATCGTAAACGTATTACCGTACTTTATGCAAATCCTGGAATCTAATTTTATTTTTCATATACAATCGTTCCGCCGGGGTCCGCATGTGGCCCCTAACATCCCCTCATTAGTTTCTTCTTCCATTCACTCACCTGCCGCGTTGGGCTCAATTATTTTGGTCTCTGTTCCGCTCATAATATAAGAAATCCTGCAGTGGAGAGAGAGATCTAATAAGAGCGCGGTAATACTCGTTACTCATACGCTTCAAACATACGCCGCGCTAACCTCACCCCCCCCATGCAGTTGCCTCTCCCCTGCTGCGGATAAGAATTCCCATTCACTTTGAGGCCAGTGACCCCCACAAAGTGGAGTGAGCGCTGGGGCTCTGGGGCTGCAGCTTCTTAAGGATACATATTAAGGGCTTTCTTTTTGGGCAGCAGGGGCCACTGGGCATCCCTTAAAAAAGGATCGCTTACTATTTAGTGGCATCACATGGCAGGTTCCTACCCCACCACAGGCCCCCCAGGGGGTGCATTAGGAAGAGCAGATACTCACAATGAAGACGGCGCATGACACGAGCAGAGCCTTCAGCTTCACGTCCAGGTCCAAAGGGAACTGAATCTCGAAACTGTCGTTGATGCTTAACATGCCTTTCCACACACGTGTGATGACTCCAAAAGGTGAGTTTTCTTTGTACAGCGTGATCTGGAGGGTGACACAGGTATACACATGTCCAAAGCATGCATGTCACACAGCAAAACATGCATGTACAGCCATGGCAAAAAAGGAAAACACTCTCACACACGCGTGTACCCTTATCCCACAGAGTTGACTCTCACACACGTGTACCCTTATCCGACAGAGCCGACTCTCACACACGCGTGTACCCTTACCCACAAAGCCGACTCACACACATACGTGTACCCTTATCCCACAGAGCTGACACTCACACACGCGTGTACCCTTACCCCACAGAGCTGACACTCGCATGTATCCTTAACCCACAGAGCTCACACCTACACACGCTCATACCCTTATCCCACAGAGCTGGTACGCTTAGCAGCGATGCTATAATCCAATCAGAAGGCTCCATGTTGTGATGTGGTATTAGCAGCAGTACTTACCTTGAAGTGAGCATCACTCATGAAGCCGGCTCCCCAGCCGGGACCTCGCACCTTCAAAACCGGCTCCATCTGGGGTGTCAGGAGTGTGAAGGATGATGTCATACTTGCCCAATTTTTGTCAATGTACCCCAATAGCATCCCCCCGGCGACCGAGAGCACCTGCATCTAAAAACAACAACAAGCTGTGTCACTGACATGTAAGAAGTGTTTGACCCCATCTCACCTTCCCAGGGGACCCGTGTGACCCCATCTCACCTTCCCAGGGGACCCGTGTGACCCCATCTCACCTTCCCAGGGGACCCGTGTGACCCCATCTCACCTTCCCAGGGGACCCGTGTGACCCCATCTCACCTTCCCAGGGGACCCGTGTGACCCCCATCTCACTTTCCCCACCTAGCCCCATGTCAGTCATTCTCAGGTGATCCCCTTCCCAGAAGATTCCTAGCTACCCATGAGACGCCCGCGTGCCCATCTCACATCTCTTTCTGACTTTACATCAAATGTTCTCTATGTCTCCATCCCGAGTAAAACACGTTTGTTGCACCTCTTCTCACCTGAGTTTCCCAAGAACAGAATGAGGAGGGTAAAAGGAGATTAAGAACTTCATATCCCTGAAGGTCACGGATGTGAATATTGAAACGGGGGCCACAGCAGGCCCTTTCCTCCTCCGCCCTGTACAGTAACTGCCCGTCCCCACTCAATATATCATAGGTGCAGTAATTCTGGAACATGCTGTCACCTGCAGGGTAATTCAATAATCAGATTTTAGCCAATCAAAGAAAATGAGAACAGAAGACCCACCCCCGAGGATCTTCACAGAAACCAAACTGTCAAATCAATTACCCCAAAGACCCGGATCGTACGAGACCTGGGGCAAAATTCTGCGGTTGTTTTCACAATCTAATTGTAAGCTTTGTGGCAAAAAAAACATTTTTAGGGACTATGTCATTTTGTAATTTTTTTTTAGCCATAAATGCATATTTTAGAATACGGCACATTCAGAAAATGATATTCAGTCTGTGTCCAGTCAGATCTGAGGCCGGACAGACGTGTTCTGTGCGTGTTCTGCGCATGTGACGTGGGATCACTACGTGTTAAAAAGGCTGTTATTTCTGTGTAGGATGTAGAACTTACGCGTCTGTTTAACTCGCACCGAACCGACCTGCCGAGAGAGAAAGAGACCAATCAGAACCCGGCAGAACGAGATCCCCCCCACATACTCCTAGTGAGACCCCACACCCAGAGAGAACCCTGCAGAGCGAGACCCCCACATCCAGTGAGAACCACACAAACCGAGACTCTGTCTGAATGAGAACCCTGCAGAATGAGACCCCCCTCATACTCCTAGTGAGACCCCCACACCCAGAGAGAACCCTGCAGAGTGAGACCCCCTACAACAAAATGAGAACCACACAAAGCGAGACTCCCCTATCCCCTGTGAGAACCCTACAGAGCGAGACCTCCACTCCAATTAACTCCTGTGCTAAGATTCCTTCATACATTCCAAAGGATGGACAACAATTACCAAATTACCCCTCCGCAGGTAGCCTAGAATTACCCCTCCGCAGCTAGCCTAGAATTACCCCTCCGCAGCTAGCAGTTCAATTCCTTTAAGGTCTCTGTGGAATCTTACCTGGAGAAGACATTCAAGACCTGGTGGTGTTACTGGGACCCCCGCCATAACGATCTGCCACCTGCCAGACAGAAAAACACACTACTACTACACCGCGACACTACTACACCGCGACACATATACACAGCACCTCCCCGTCACACACTACTACACCACAACACATATACACAGCACCTCCCCCTCACACACTACTACACCACAACACATATACACAGCACCGACCTCCCCTCACACACTACTACACCACGACACATATACACAGCACCTCCCCCTCACACACTACTACACCACAACACATATACACAGCACCGACCTCCCCCTCACACACTACTACACCACAACACATATACACAGCACCGACCTCACCTCACACACTTCTACACCACAACACATATACACAGCGCCGACCTCCCCCTCACACACTACTACACCACGACACATATACACAGCACCGACCTCCCCCTCACACACTACTACACCACAACACATATACACAGCACCGACCTCCTCTCACACACTACTACACCACAACACATATACACAGCGCCAACCTCCCCCTCACAGACTACTACACCACAACACATATACACAGCACCGACCTCCCCTCACACACTACTACACCACAACACATATACACAGCACCGACCTCCCCTCACACACTACTACACCACAACACATATACACAGCACCTCCCCCTCACACACTACTATACCACAACACATATACACAGCACCCACCTCCCCTCACACACTACTACACCACAACACATATACACAGCACCGACCTCCCCCTCACACACTACTACACCACAACACATATACACAGCACCTCCCCCTCACACACTACTACACCACAACACATATACACACCACCGACCTCCCCCCCTCACACTACTACACCACAACACATATACACAGCACCGACCTCCCCCTCACACACTACTACACCACAACACATATACACAGCACCGACCTCCCCTCACACACTACTACACCACGACACGTATACATAGCACCGACCTCCCCTCACACACTACTACACCACAACACATATACACAGCACCTCCCCCTCACACACTACTACACCACAACACATATACACAGCACCCACCTCCCCTCACACACTACTACACCACGACACATATACACAGCACCGACCTCCCCTCACACACTACTACACCACGACACATATACACAGAGCCGACCTCCCCTCACACACTACTACACCACAACACATATACACAGCACCGACCTCACCCTCACACACTACTACACCGCGACACATATACACAGCACCGACCTCCCCTCACACACTACTACACCACGACACATATACACAGCACCGACCTCCCCCTCACACACTACTACACCACGACACATATACACAGCACCCACCTCCCCTCACACACTACTACACCACAACACATATACACAGCACCGACCTCCCCTCACACACTACTACACCACAACACATATACACAGCACCGACCTCCCCTCATACACTACTACACCACAACACATATACACAGCACCGACCTCCCCTCACACACTACTACACCACAACACATATACACAGCACCGACCTCCCCCTCACACACTACTACACCGCAACACATATACACAGCACCGACCTCCCCCTCACACCCTACTACTCAACAACACATATACACAGCACTGACCTCCCCTCACACACTACTACACCACAACACATATACACAGCACCGACCTCCCCTCATACACTACTACACCACAACACATATACACAGCACCAACCTCCCCTCACACACTACTACACCACGACACATATACACAGCACCAACCTCCCCTCACACACTACTACACCACGACACTTATACACAGCACCGACCTCCCCTCACACACTACTACACCACAACACATATACACAGCACCGACCTCCCCCTCACACACTACTATACCACAACACATATACACAGCACCGACCTCCCTTTCACACACTACTACACCACAACACATATACACAGCACCGACCTCCCCTCACACACTACTACACCACAACACATATACACAGCACCGACCTCCCTCTCACACACTACTACACCACAACACATATACACAACACCTCCCCCTCACACACTACTACACCACGACACATATACACAGCACCGACCTCCCCCTCACACACTACTACACCACGACACATATACACAGCACCTCCCCCTCACACACTACTACACCACAACACATATACACAGCACCGACCTCCCCTCACACACTACTACACCACAACACATATACACAGCACCGACCTCCCCTCACACACTACTACACCACAACACATATACACAGCACCGACCTCCCCTCACACACTACTACACCACAACACATATACACAGCACCGACCTCCCCTCACACACTACTACACCACAACACATATACACAGCACCGACCTCCCCCTCACACACTACTACACCACAACACATATACACAGCACCGACCTCCTCTCACACACTACTACACCACAACACATATACACAGCACCGACCTCCCCTCACACACTACTACACCACAACACATATACACAGCACCGACCTCCCCCTCACACACTACTACACCACAACACATATACACAGCACCGACCTCCCCTCACACACTACTACACCACAACACATATACACAGCACCGACCTCCCCTCACACACTACTACACCACAACACATATACACAGCACCTCCCCCTCACACACTACTACACCACAACACATATACACAGCACCCACCTCCCCTCACACACTACTACACCACAACACATATACACAGCACCGACCTCCCCCTCACACACTACTACACCACAACACATATACACAGCACCTCCCCCTCACACACTACTACACCACAACACATATACACACCACCGACCTCCCCCCCTCACACTACTACACCACAACACATATACACAGCACCGACCTCCCCCTCACACACTACTACACCACAACACATATACACAGCACCGACCTCCCCTCACACACTACTACACCACGACACGTATACATAGCACCGACCTCCCCTCACACACTACTACACCACAACACATATACACAGCACCTCCCCCTCACACACTACTACACCACAACACATATACACAGCACCCACCTCCCCTCACACACTACTACACCACGACACATATACACAGCACCGACCTCCCCTCACACACTACTACACCACGACACATATACACAGAGCCGACCTCCCCTCACACACTACTACACCACAACACATATACACAGCACCGACCTCACCCTCACACACTACTACACCGCGACACATATACACAGCACCGACCTCCCCTCACACACTACTACACCACGACACATATACACAGCACCGACCTCCCCCTCACACACTACTACACCACGACACATATACACAGCACCCACCTCCCCTCACACACTACTACACCACAACACATATACACAGCACCGACCTCCCCTCACACACTACTACACCACAACACATATACACAGCACCGACCTCCCCTCATACACTACTACACCACAACACATATACACAGCACCGACCTCCCCTCACACACTACTACACCACAACACATATACACAGCACCGACCTCCCCCTCACACACTACTACACCGCAACACATATACACAGCACCGACCTCCCCCTCACACCCTACTACTCAACAACACATATACACAGCACTGACCTCCCCTCACACACTACTACACCACAACACATATACACAGCACCGACCTCCCCTCATACACTACTACACCACAACACATATACACAGCACCAACCTCCCCTCACACACTACTACACCACGACACATATACACAGCACCAACCTCCCCTCACACACTACTACACCACGACACTTATACACAGCACCGACCTCCCCTCACACACTACTACACCACAACACATATACACAGCACCGACCTCCCCCTCACACACTACTATACCACAACACATATACACAGCACCGACCTCCCTTTCACACACTACTACACCACAACACATATACACAGCACCGACCTCCCCTCACACACTACTACACCACAACACATATACACAGCACCGACCTCCCTCTCACACACTACTACACCACAACACATATACACAACACCTCCCCCTCACACACTACTACACCACGACACATATACACAGCACCGACCTCCCCCTCACACACTACTACACCACGACACATATACACAGCACCTCCCCCTCACACACTACTACACCACAACACATATACACAGCACCGACCTCCCCTCACACACTACTACACCACAACACATATACACAGCACCGACCTCCCCTCACACACTACTACACCACAACACATATACACAGCACCGACCTCCCCTCACACACTACTACACCACAACACATATACACAGCACCGACCT
This sequence comes from Spea bombifrons, assembly GCF_027358695.1. Classification (NCBI taxonomy): domain Eukaryota; kingdom Metazoa; phylum Chordata; class Amphibia; order Anura; family Pelobatidae; genus Spea; species Spea bombifrons. Next base: position 112,800,117 of record NC_071090.1, on the reverse strand, counting down.
CCCCTCACACACTACTACACCACAACACATATACACAGCACCGACCTCCCCCTCACACACTACTACACCACAACACATATACACAGCACCGACCTCCTCTCACACACTACTACACCACAACACATATACACAGCACCGACCTCCCCTCACACACTACTACACCACAACACATATACACAGCACCGACCTCCCCCTCACACACTACTACACCACAACACATATACACAGCACCGACCTCCCCTCACACACTATTACACCACAACACATATACACAGCACCGACCTCCCCCTCACACACTACTACACCACAACACATATACACAGCACCGACCTCACCTCACACACTACTATACCACAACACATATACACAGCACCTCCCCCTCACACACTACTACACCACAACACATATACACAGCACCGACCTCCCCCTTACACACTACTACACCACAACACATATACACAGCACCTCCCCCTCGCACACTACTACACCACAACACATATACACAGCACCGACCTCCCCCTCACACACTACTACACCACAACACATATACACAGCACCTCCCCCTCACACACTACTACACCACGACACATATACACAGCACCGACCTCCCCTCACACACTACTACACCACGACACATATACACAGTGCCAACCTCCCCCTCACACACTACTACACCACGACACATATACACAGCACTGACCTCCCCTCACACACTACTACACCACGACACATATACACAGCACTGACCTCCTCTCACACACTACTACACCACGACACATATACACAGCACCGACCTCCCCTCACACACTACTACACCACAACACATATACACAGCACCTCCCCCTTACACACTACTACTCCACAACACATATACACAGCACCTCCCCCTCACACACTACTACACCACAACACATATACACAGCACCGACCTCCCCTCACACACTACTACACCACAACACATATACACAGCACCGACCTCCCCTCACACACTACTACACCACAACACATATACACAGCACCGGCCTCCCCCTCACACACTACTACACCACGACACATATACACAGCACCAACCTCCCCCTCACACACTACTACACCACAACACATATACACAGCACCGACCTCCCCTCACACACTACTACACCACGACACATATACACAGCACCGACCTCACCTCACACACTACTATACCACAACACATATACACAGCACCTCCCCCTCACACACTACTACACCACAACACATATACACAGCACCGACCTCCCCCTCACACACTACTACACAACGACACATATACACAGCACCGACCTCCCCCTCACACACTACTACACCACGACACATATACACAGCACCAACCTCCCCTCACACACTACTACACCACAACACATATACACAGCGCCGACCTCCCCTCACACTCTACTACACCACAACACATATATACACAGCACCGACCTCCCCTCACACTCTACTACACCACAACACATATACACAGCACCAACCCCCTCACACACTACTACACCACAACACATATACACAGCACCGACCTCCCCTCACACACTACTACACCACAACACATATACACAGCGCTGACCTCCCCTCACACACTACTACACCACAACACATATACACAGCACCGACCTCCCCCTCACACACTACTACACCACAACACATATACACAGCACCGACCTCCCCTCACACACTACTACACCACAACACTTATACACTGCACCGACCTCCCCCTCACACACTACTACACCACAACACATATACACAGCGCCGACCTCCCCTCACACACTACTACACCACAACACATATACACAGCACCGACCTCCCCCTCACACACTACTACACCACAACACATATACACAGCACTTCCCCCTCACACACTACTACACCACAACACATATACACAGCACTTCCCCCTCACACACTACTACACCACAACACATATACACAGCACCGACCTCCCCCTCACACACTACTACACCACAACACATATACACAGCACCGACCTCACCTCACACACTACTATACCACAACACATATACACAGCACCAACCTCCCCCTCACACACTACTACACCACAACACATATACACAGCACCGACCTCCCCTCACACACTACTACACCACAACACATATACACAACACCTCCCCTCACACACTACTACACCACAACACATATACACAGCACCGACCTCCCCCTCACACACTACTACACCACGACACATATACACAGCACCTCCCCTCACACACTACTACACCACAACACATATACACAGCACTGACCTCCCCTCCCATACTCCTGCAAAGTGACACTACTACACGGTACAGCGCAGACAGCGGCAGCACCGGCTCCTTGGCCTCTCTTACCGTTGTCTCTCGTCTCTCTAGTTTCCTTCCTCTCTCTCGGCTCTTACGTTCCTTCTGTTGTTGCACAATCCCGGGGGATTCATAATCAGCCACCTCTAGGCGTGTTTTGTGTAAACCCTGCGTGTGCTGCTGCCATAAAACCCAGAACCTCAGGCCCGGCTGCTCTGATGGCAGGACTTATACGGTCTTATCATAAGAAGCCATCCCTTACAAAAAATTACTGCAGTTTTCTGGACATGAAAAAACTGCAATACTGCACTTTTACTGCACATTTACCGCACTTTTTTTTTATATTGCAAACCTACAGTTGTGCTTCAATGTACTGCAGCTTTATTGCATTTGTACTTCCATACAAAAATAACTGCAGTACAGTGAAGTACAAATGCAGTAAATGTGCTGTAATAGTGCAGTAAAACCACTTCTACCACCTCTGCTGGGAGTCTGATCCACTTACCTACCACTCTCTCAGTAAAGTATAGCTTATTAACATTACATGTACGGTATCACAAAGACACAGGCGTGTCCAGTACACGGGATAGTGTACCATGTAACACAATAACACACCCTTTGGATCGGCCAGCTGCTCATTTCCTCTTGGATCTGGTACAGAAAATGCAGGAATGAGATCGCTGTGACTTCTGCAACCTGCCCCAGAGCTCCTATATCAAGGGCTTTCTATCTAAGACTGAAAGGGTTAATGCCTGAGCTCATTCAGAAAAATGAGAGAAGGGGCAGGATGAGAACTGGGGGGCAACAGCAGAGCCGGGGAAATGGGGGGGCAGGAGCAGAGTCGGGGGAATGGGGGGGCAGGAGAAAAGGTGGTAGATGCTAGTGAGAAAGGGGAGAGCTAAGGAGAAATGAGAGAGAAAACGGGGAGTATACGTGTGTGTATGTATGTGTATGTATGTGTGTATGTATGTGTATGTATGTATATATGTGTATGTATGTGTATGTATGTATGTGTGTATGTATGTGTGTATGTTTGTGTATGTATTTGTGTATGTGTGTATTTATGTATGTATGTGTGTATATAGGTATGTGTGTATGTATGTATGTGTGTATGTTTGTGTATATATTTATGTATGTATGTGTGTATAAAGGTATGTGTGTATGTATGTATGTATGTATGTGTGTATGTATTTGTGTATGTAGGTATGTGTGTATGTATGTGTGTATGTTTGTGTATGTATTTGTGTATGTGTGTATTTATGTATGTATGTGTGTATATAGGTATGTGTGTATGTATGTATGTGTGTATGTTTGTGTATATATTTATGTATGTATGTGTGTATAAAGGTATGTGTGTATGTATGTATGTATGTATGTATGTATGTGTGTATGTATTTGTGTATGTAGGTATGTGTGTATGTATGTGTGTATGTTTGTGTATGTATTTGTGTATGTGTGTATTTATGTATGTATGTGTGTATATAGGTATGTGTGTATATAGGTATGTATGTGTGTATGTTTGTGTATGTATTTGTGTATGTGTGTATTTATGTATGTATGTGTGTATATAGGTATGTGTGTATATAGGTATGTATGTGTATGTATGTATGTGTAGTATAGTCACATGTCTTATGAATTAGGAGTCGGGTGTCAGTATGTGTAAAGCTCTGTGATAGATAAGGAAATGCCCAGGCACATAAGAACAACATGGCGAAGGACCTCTGTTTACGGTGCCCGGCCAGCGTCAGAAGATGGAGGGCCAGCCTGCACCACAGAACAGAAGCCACCTAGAGATAACCCCACGGCGTAAAGACACTGGCCTCTGGAAGATTCTGGAAAAGTCCCCACGATGGCTATAAAAACCCACGACCGCGACCACAAACTTCGCAGCCTCGCCTGAGGTGTTAGTGGGGACGTTCACGGGCAGCCCGGGACGGATCCGAGACGAGTGGCTCTTCGAAAAGAATGTTCTGAGGGGTTTCCCAGCCCCTGCTGAGTGGCGAATTAATCAGCTAGAGGAATGATAACTACTCGGCTCGCTGATGTATTACTGTATTGACACTATAGCATTGATTGCTTAACTCTTTTTACACACACACACATACATATAAGTTTACACACACATATACATACATATAAGTTTACACACACATATACATACATATACGTTTACACACATATACATGCATATAAGTTTACACACACACACATATACATACATATACATTTACACACATATACATACATATAAGTATACACACATATACATACATATACGTTTACACACACATATACATACATATAAGTTTACACACACACATATACATACATATAAGTTTACACACATATACATACATATAAGTTTACACACATATACATACATATACATTTACACACATATACATACATATAAGTTTACACACACATATACATACATATAAGTTTACACTCACACATATACATACATATAAGTTTACACACACATATACATAAAAAAAGTTTACACACACACATATACATACATATAAGTTTACACACATATACATACATATAAGTTTACACACATACATACATATAAGTTTACGCACACACATATACATAAATAAAAGTTTACACACACACATATACATACATATAAGTTTACACACATATACATACATATAAGTTTACGCACACACATATACATACATATACATTTACACACATATACATACATATAAGTTTACACACATATACATACATATATGTTTACACACACACATATACATACATATACCTTTCCACACATATACATACATATAAGTTTACACACACATATACATACATATAAGTTTACACACACATATACATACATATAAGTTTACACTCACACATATACATACATATAAGTTTACACACACATATACATAAATATAAGTTTACACACACACATATACATACATATAAGTTTACACACACATATACATACATATAAGTTTACACACACATATACATACATATAAGTTTACACACACATATACATACATATAAGTTTACACACACATATACATACATATAAGTTTACACACACACATATGCATACATATAAGTTTACACACACACATATGCATACATATAAGTTTACACACACACATATGCATACATATAAGTTTACACACACACATATGCATACATATAAGTTTACACACACATATACATACATATAAGTTTACACTCACACATATGCATACATATAAGTTTACACACACACTGCCCTTTGATTTTGGAATCAAAACATTTGCTACTGCAAACATTTTTAGATGAAATGTTCCATTTTATTCAGTGGAACAAAACAGCGATCGCATTATTCCTCACCATATTCTTCTAAGAAACTTTTATTTCTTTATTCATTCATGTAAACTATTTTTTCATATTTAAGAAAAGCTGTGAATGAGTAAATTTTGTTTTTATTTCCTTTTATTTGCCAACCTGCCCCCCCAGTTATGCACATCTGCCCCCAGGCTTGACACTCTGCCCCCAGAAATGCCTTATACCCCCCTATATGACACTCTGCCTCCAGAAAAGCCTTCTGACCCCCCCCCCCACGACTTACCACTGCTTCTGACTCCCTGGTGTCTGGTGGGGGCAGCGGGTGGAGGCCGGCGTTCGTGAAATTAAGGGGGCCGGCGTGCACGCACCACACTGCCCAATGGCCCTGCCTCAGCACTTCGTCCCACATCTTAAAAGGGGTGGGACGAAGAGCTGAGGCACGGCCATTGGGCGCCGCGGTGCTTGCACGCGAGCCCCTTTGATTTCATTAGGCGCCGGCCCACCGGGACGTTTCCAGGTATCCCGGTGGGCCAGTCCGTCCCTGGCCTCACCCCTCCGCTGCCCCTGCAAAGACAGACAGAGGAAGGGATAGGCAGGACGGCCTAAATCAGGACAGTTGGGGGGCATGTAATATGTGATATGTATAGAGTGTATAGTGTTGGTTAGATGCAGTATATAAGGTACTAGCTCTGCTTACAGACAGTATACGGTATGCTGGATCTTTATAAACGTAAGCTGAGTATGATGTCAGCACATCATGTGCTGTGATGCCAGTGATGTCATAGGGATGATCAGTGTCTGGCGTGCCTTGCTCTTCTTTCCAGTTGACTTCTCTTCTTGTAAATTAGACTGTCCTGTAAGAGCAATAACACATTGTACAGCGCTGCGGAGTATGACGGCGATATATAAATAATAATAATAACACATTGTACAGCGCTGCGGAGTATGACGGCGATATATAAATAATAATAACACACATTGTACAGCGCTGCGGAGTATGACGGCGATATATAAATAATAATAACACACATTGTACAGCGCTGCGGAGTATGACGGCGATATATAAATAATAATAACACACATTGTACAGCGCTGCGGAGTATGACGGCGATATATAAATAATAATAATAACACATTGTACAGCGCTGCGGAGTATGACGGCGATATATAAATAATAATAATAACACATTGTACAGCGCTGCGGAGTATGACGGCGATATATAAATAATAATAACACACATTGTACAGCGCTGCGGAGTATGACGGCGATATATAAATAATAATAACACACATTGTACAGCGCTGCGGAGTATGACGGCGATATATAAATAATAATAATAACACATTGTACAGCGCTGCGGAGTATGACAGCGATATATAAATAATAATAATAACACACATTGTACAGCACTGCGGAGTATGATGGCGATATATAAATAATAATAATAACACACATTGTACAGCGCTGCGGAGTATGACGGCGATATATAAATAATAATAACACATTGTACAGCGCTGCGGAGTATGACAGCGATATATAAATAATAATAATAACACATTGTACAGCGCTGCGGAGTATGATGGCGATATATAAATAATAATAATAACACACATTGTACAGCGCTGCGGAGTATGACGGCGATATATAAATAATAATAACACACATTGTACAGCGCTGCGGAGTATGACGGCGATATATAAATAATAATAACACACATTGTACAGCGCTGCAGAGTATGACGGCGATATATAAATAATAATAACACACATTGTACAGCGCTGCGGAGTATGACGGCGATATATAAATAATAATAATAACACATTGTACAGCGCTGCGGAGTATGACGGCGATATATAAATAATAATAACACATTGTACAGCGCTGCGGAGTATGACGGCGATATATAAATAATAATAATAACACACATTGTACAGCGCTGCGGAGTATGACGGCGATATATAAATAATAATAATAACACATTGTACAGCGCTGCGGAGTATGACGGCGATATATAAATAATAATAACACACATTGTACAGCGCTGCGGAGTATGACGGCAATATATAAATAATAATAATAACACATTGTACAGCGCTGCGGAGTATGACGGCGATATATAAATAATAATAATAACACACATTGTACAGCGCTGCGGAGTATGACGGCGATATATAAATAATAATAATAACACATTGTACAGCGCTGCGGAGTATGACGGCGATATATAAATAATAACACATTGTACAGCGCTGCGGAGTATGACGGCGATATATAAATAATAATAACACATTGTACAGCGCTGCGGAGTATGACGGCGATATATAAATAATAATTATAACACACATTGTATTATAATGTGCGGAAGGTGCGGAACACTGTTAGGGGGAGGGGTCTGTGTGGACACTGTGCGGGGGAGGTGTGGAACACTGTTAGGGGAGGGGTCTGTATGCACACTGTGCGTGGGAGGGGTCTGTGTGGACACTGAGCGGGGGGAGGGTCTCACCAGGTACAGGCAGGATCCCAGCAGCGCCGCTTTTATGGTCACCTCGAGGTCTAACGGAAACGAGACCACAAACTGCTCATTCTCATTCTTAATCATCCCCACCACGTGCTGCTCGTCATGAGACTTCACCTGAGACAGAGAGACAGCCAATTACTGTGTGCGGGCAAGACACCTCCCTGTAGGGGAGGGGCAGACTATAGCCCCCATATAACCTCACAGGAGGAGGGGCAGACTATATCACGCCGTATCACGCCGCAGTGGGATGGGCAGACTATAGCCCCCCCATATCACACTGCAGGGGGAGGGGAAGACTATAGCCCTCCGTATCACACCACAGGGGGATGAGCAGACTACAGCCCCCCTTATCACACCGCAGGGGGAGGGGCAGACTATAGCCCCCCGTATCACACCGCAGGGGGAGGGGCAGACTATAGCCCCCTGTATTACACTGCAGGGGAAGGGAGGGGCAGACTATAGCCCCCCTGTATTACACCGCAGGGGGAGGGGCAGACTCCCAGCTACCCTTTTACCTCAAAGCTGACATTCCCAAAGATATTGGTTCGGAATCCGGGGCCGATGATCATCAGGACGACGTTCTGCGCGGAGTTCTTCACCGATAGGTGGGTGACCATGTTGTTCCAGTGCAGGGTGACAAACGCCAAGATCTCCCCCGAAATATCGCAGACCTTCATCTGTTGGGAAACAGCATCAATTACCCACGAGACGACCGCACAGCACAGAGCACACGCCGGCACACGAGCATTCCCGGGTATCTCACCTTATAAACTACGCATCATCCACCACGCTTACATCCTCCACACGCCACTAACCATATACACACACGCTAACACCATACACTTACATCCTCCACACACCACTAACCATAAACACACGCTTACACCATACACTTACATCCTCCACACACCACTAACCATAAACACACGCTTACACCACACACTTACATCCTCCACACGCCACTAACCATAAACACACGCTAACACCACACATACCTGTCATGATTAACTCATATAACGTAATGGAAGGGTAACCCAGCAGAGGTGGTTAGTTTCTTTGTTTAAGCATTCAATGAGTTAATCTGAGGTTGATTTAATGTGTTTCTTTGTGAATGCCCTCTGTATCTGTTCTGGCTAGAGGTGTCATCTTCCCAAAGGACCCCTGTGGTGATTCATGGCCTAACTGATAAGGATCCTTAGTTATAGGAATTCCATTCCTATCTTAAGTGGGGGGTTTCCATCACCTTTACCCCACCATAACTTACTGGCACATCAAAGATGGGACCCGATTCTTGGGGATGGTGTCATATAATCGGTCATGTGGTCAGAGGGGCGTTTGCTTGCAAAAGTCTGATTTAGGGACAATGCAGAGACCTCAAAGCAGAACTCCATGATATACTCTGATCGGAACAACATCATAAGAAACCATCTGGACTTAAGGAGTTCCCACAGGCCTACTTATTGGAGAGACTCGTGAGTGAGGGTCCTGCGTATTGGAGAAACTCGTGAGTGAGGGTCCTGTGTTTAAGTCCTATTGTTTTTAAGAACTGTTTGCTGTTTTATTTTTCTTTTGTATGTCTTGTTTTTTGTAATTCTGGCACTGTGTAATCTTTGTATTTTTGTTATTAAAATATTCATAATCTAAGTCTGTCTTTGGGCTCTAGTATCGATATCCACGAACCCGAAGAGAGGATAATACGTTACCGTATTGTTATTGAGTTCTACAGGATATATATATATGTTGTTGGCCCGGGGGGGGGGTTATATATATAGAGATAAAGGTTCTAATTCGGATTTCTCACGAATCCGGTATCAAAATCGTGAGTGGTGGCAGACTACCTGGGGGGATACAGGCAGGATTTGGGGGTTAATTTGGTGTAACTTATGCCCTGTTAAGGGGTCTAGTTAGTAAATCCAGAGGCCTGGTGCTATTAACCCCTTCATGCCCACGCCCTCCACACAGTCACGGCTTGGCAAGTAGTCCTGGCCGTGACAATACCCCCCTCACAGTCCTGTGCCCCAGACTGGACACATCCGCCCGTCAGCTCCTTCCCTCTCCCAGTAAGCGGACGCGCCTGTGGCTGTCCGAAGAAAGCAGTCACAGACCAGCACTTCCCTCAATCATGAGACAGAACTTCATGCTTTGAGGTTAAAACAGAACTCTCTTTATTACAAACACACAGGACTTATATACAATCTCCATTCACTGTGCACCGAACCCAACCCCCAATCCCATCAACCACATCCCCTCACAAATCCCATCAGCCACATCCCCTCACAAATCCCATCACTCCCATCCCCTCACAAATCCCATCACCCCATCCCCTCACAAATCCCAACACCCCCATCCCCTCACAAATCCCATCAGCCACATCCCCTCACAAATCCCATCACCCCCATCCCCTCACAAATCCCATCAGCCACATCCCATCACCAATCCCATCAGCCACATCCCCTCACAAATCCCATCACCCCCATCCCCTCACAAATCCCATCACCCCCATCCCCTCACAAATCCCATCACCCCCATCCTCTCACAAATCCCATCACCCCCATCCCCTCACAAATCCCATCAGCCACATCCCCTCACAAATCCCATCACCCCCATCCCCTCACAAATCCCATCAGCCACATCCCCTCACAAATCCCATCAGCCCCATCCCCTCACAAATTCCATCGGCCACATCCCCTCACAAATCCCATCAGCCACATCCCATCACCAATCCCATCAGCCACATCCCCTCACAAATCCCATCAGCCCCATCCCCTCACAAATCCCATCACCCCCATCCCCTCACAAATCCCATCAGCCACATCCCCTCACAAATCCCATCACCCCCATCCCCTCACAAATCCCATCAGCCCCATCCCCTCACAAATCCCATCGGCCACATCCCCTCACAAATCCCATCAGCCACATCCCCTCACAAATCCCATCGGCCACATCCCCTCACAAATCCCATCAGCCACATCCCCTCACAAATCCCATCACTCCCATCCCCTCACAAATCCCATCAGCCACATCCCCTCACAAATCCCATCACCCCCATCCCCTCACAAATCCCATCACCCCCATCCCCTCACAAATCCCATCACCCCCATCCCCTCACAAATCCCATCAGCCACATCCCCTCACAAATCCCATCACCCCCATCCCCTCACAAATCCCATCAGCCACATCCCCTCACAAATCCCATCACCCCCATCCCCTCACAAATCCCATCAGCCCCATCCCCTCACAAATTCCATCGGCCACATCCCCTCACAAATCCCATCAGCCACATCCCATCACCAATCCCATCAGCCACATCCCCTCACAAATCCCATCAGCCCCATCCCCTCACAAATCCCATCACCCCCATCCCCTCACAAATCCCATCAGCCACATCCCCTCACAAATCCCATCACCCCCATCCCCTCACAAATCCCATCAGCCCCATCCCCTCACAAATCCCATCGGCCACATCCCCTCACAAATCCCATCAGCCACATCCCCTCACAAATCCCATCGGCCACATCCCCTCACAAATCCCATCAGCCACATCCCCTCACAAATCCCATCACTCCCATCCCCTCACAAATCCCATCAGCCACATCCCCTCACAAATCCCATCACCCCCATCCCCTCACAAATCCCATCACCCCCATCCCCTCACAAATCCCATCACCCCCATCCCCTCACAAATCCCATCACCCCCATCCCCTCACAAATCCCATCACCCCCATCCCCTCACAAATCCCATCAGCCACATCCCCTCACAAATCCCATCACCCCCATCCCCTCACAAATCCCATCAGTATACAGGGGATGTATCAGGTGAGGGGATTAAGGGATACAATGGGTTCCCCCACCTGTAGTGCGGGGGCCGGCGGGGCAGACAGGGCTGTGCTGGCTGATTAAGAGCCTCAGCCAGATTATAGGATCGTCTCTTTGAAGGCCGGAGCTGCAGCCACATTCAAACCGGGTACACATAAATATAATAATAATAATAACAGTGAAGATCAGACAGGGTTCTTCACAATAATGCAAAACCACCAACCATAAACAAGGGCTAACACCACAAACGTACACAAAGTCATGCTAACACCATACACATAAATACATGCACTCTCCCGCCTTCCTCTCCCTCACTCCACTAATCGTAGACTCATCCCTGACATTAACATCAAACCCTGACATGCACTCACGCTAATGTTACACACTCACACTTACATCTCCCTCCTCAACTCCCTCGCACCACTAACCCTACACACATGCTGGCACTACACACTTCCACGAAATACACACACTCTCCCACCTGTCCCTCCTTGACACCACTCACCGTAACACCCTACACTGACACACACAGGTCGATACAACATGCCCACTGGGCTAAGAGCCCCCGGGAATCTGTCCATTCGGAAGACCCTTTAAAAGAAAGCACTCTATGTAGTGATGGAGAGTCAGAGGTCCTCGCTGGTCCTGGCTGGTGAATGAGACACGGTCTCACCTCTCTGGTGCAGGCGCAGGCACAGTTCTCCGTCAGATCCATCACTCCATTTCCACCATTATCCAGGATTTTCACATCATACAAGGGGCCGCAGCAGCGGACGCTCTCGTCGGCCTGAAACACTCGCTGCCCGTTGGAGTTGAGGATCTCGAAGGAACGTCCCCATCCCTGGGAGGTCTTAACTAGGAGCGCGAGGAGAGCGGAGGTCACACGCGAAGGTGGAGAGGAGGAACGGGGAAGGTGGGGGGTCAGTGGCCGGGAGCCCATGTCGGCTGGGTCCACACTAGACGTGGGTCTGTTACCCCAAACCCTCCACGAACCTGATAAATCCCCAAAACTCCGGAAAGTAAAGCAGAAAGTTGCATGTTTCGGGATTTTTACTCAGAACTGGGCGTATTTTTTTATTTTTTCAGCGACTCGTAAGTCTCTTCATTAAGTCATTGATCGCTAATTAATTGCCCTCACATTCCCCCCCTGCGGACCCTGCTCATGCCTCGCGGCCTGCTCTTCTTGACTCAAACACCTGCTAGAGTCAGAATTGGGACGTTTTTTTGCTTGTCATTCCTGGCCTGACTCCCACCCCGTCCCGGGGCAAAATGCCAGCGAGGGCAAACGTTCGTTATGATGAAATGGATGTCATAACCGAGACCGACCCAAGCAACAGGAGTGCAGCAATAGCGGGGGTGAGGGCATGGGCGTAGAGGAACCGGGGGGGACAGATCCCACACAGGGCTGCAGGGTAAGTGACCAAAGTGGCTAGGGAGAGGGTAGATAGTGTGAGAAGGGGGGGTAGGGAGAGGGTAGATAGTGTGAGAAGAGGGGGTAGGGAAAGGGTAGATGATAGTGTGAGAAGGGGGGGTAGGGAGAGGGTAGATAGTGTGAGAAGGGGGGTAGGGAGAGGGTAGATAGTGTGAGAAGGGGGGGTGGGGAGGGGGTAGATAGCGTGAGAAGAGGGGGTAGGGAGAGGGTAGATGATAGTGTGAGAAGGGGGGGTAGGGAGAGGGTAGATAGTGTGAGAAGGGGGGTAGGGAGAGGGTAGATAGTGTGAGAAGGGGGGGTAGGGAGAGGGTAGATAGTGTGAGAAGGGGGGGTGGGGAGGGGGTAGATAGTGTGAGAAGGGGGGGTGGGGAGAGGGTATTAAGGCCGCTTACATTTCTCCTTCACTGTCAGGTAGTTTATCTGAAAGAAGACGAGAAGACAATATATTCACAGCAAGAAATAGCATACATGCCAACAGGCCCGAATGTGACAGCAAAGTCCTGAACACTGTGCTTATGCCCCACGTATTTAACCTGTCCCCCCAGCTGCACACAGCGCCCACGCTCACCGGCAGAGCCCTCCCTATTACAGGATGATGGATAGCCCCAGGATATGGCGGCATCACCGGGATGGGGGGGGAGGGGGCCGCTCCAGGTGAAGAGCGATGGGGGTAATGATACCTGGGGGGGTAATTATAAATGGGGGGTAATTATACCTGGGGGGGCAGAGATGGGAAACATCTAGAGGAAAATCTGCACATGACTTCAGGGAGATAAGAATGAGGAGAGCAAAGGGTTAAACATGGGGGGGCAGTGCAGCGGTGCCGTTATGGGGTAAGTTCGGGGGCTGTTGCTACGTGTGAGTAAAATAAATAAATGAAGAACCCGACCCCGCCAGCACATACATCACATGACGGCATATGATGTCATAGTTCCTCTCGGGAGACATCTCTGTCCTGGGGTATGAAATAAATGTACCCCCCCTTTTGGAGCTGGTACCTGAGTGAGGTATTCCAGGCCTGGTGGGACCCCTTTTAGTTGCCCACTGTCTGCAGGGGGGGCAGTTGGAGGGTAACTGTCCGGCGGAGCATACGGGGCAATCGTCTGATAACTGGGAGGTACATCTTGGGTGGGTTTAGACTGGAGGTCCGCAAGATCTGCAAAAAAAATGCGTTTTCTGTCAAAAAAAAACGAAATGTAGATTTTTGTTTGCGATTCCACCTTCCACAGAAGACACCCAAACCCCCCCACGGAAAACACCCAAACCCCCCCACGGAAAACACCCAACCCCCCCCACGGAAACACCCAACCCCCCCACGGAAACACCCAACCCCCCCACGGAAACACCCAAACCCCCCACGGAAACAACCAAACCCCCCACGGAAACAACCAAACCCCCACGTAAAACACCCAAACCCCCTCACGGAAACACCCAAACCCCCCCACGGAAAACACCCAAACCCCCCACGGAAACAACCAAACCCCCCACGGAAACAACCAAACCCCCACGGAAAACACCCAAACCCCCCACGGAAACAACCAAACCCCCCACGGAAACACCCAACCCCCCCCCCAAGGAAACACCCAAACCCCCCCACGGAAAACACCCAAACCCCCCCACGGAAACACCCAACCCCCCCACGGAAACACCCAAACCCCCCACGGAAAACACCCAAACCCCCCACCGAAACACTCAAACCCCCCCACGGAAAACACCCAACCCCCCCCACGGAAAACACCCAAACCCCCACGGAAAAACTCAAACCCCCCATGGAAACACCCAAACCGCCAACCCCCCCCACAGAAAACACCCAAACCCCCCACGGAAACACCCAAACCACCAAACCCCCCCACGGAAAACACCCAAACCCCCCACGGAAAACACCCAAACCCCCCCACGGAAACACCCAAACCCCCCACGGAAACACCCAAACCCCCCCACAGAAAACACCCAAACCCCCCCACGGAAAAACTCAAACCCCCCACGGAAAACACTCAAACCCCCAACGGAAACACCCAAACCCCCCCACGGAAACACCCAAACCCCCCCACGGAAAAACTCAAACCCCCCACGGAAACACCCAAACCGCCAACCCCCTCCACGGAAAACACCCAAACCCCCCACGGAAACACCCAACCCCCCACGGAAACACCCAAACCCCCCACGGAAACACCCAAACCCCCCACGGAAACACCCAACCCCCCCCACGGAAACACCCAAACCCCCCCACGGAAACACCCAAACCCCCCCACGGAAAACACCCAAACCCCTCCACGGAAAACACCCAAACCCCCCACGGAAACACCCAAACCCCCCACGGAAACACCCAAACCCCCCCACGGAAACACCCAAACCCCCCACGGAAAACACTCAAACCCCCCACGGAAACACCCAAACCCCCCACGGAAAACACTCAAACCCCCCACGGAAACACCCAAACCCCCCACGGAAACACCCAAACCCCCCCACAGAAACACCCAAACCCCCCACGGAAAACACTCAAACCCCCCACGGAAACACCCAAACCGCCAACCCCCTCCACGGAAAACACCCAAACCCCCCCACGGAAAACACTCAAACCCCCCACGGAAACACCCAAACCCCCCACGGAAAACACTCAAACCCCCCACGGAAACACCCAAACCCCCCACGGAAACACCCAAACCCCCCCACAGAAACACCCAAACCCCCCACGGAAACACCCAAACCCCCCACGGAAAACACTCAAACCCCCCACGGAAACACCCAAACCCCCCCACGGAAACACCCAAACCGCCAACCCCCTCCACGGAAAACACCCAAACCCCCCCACGGAAACACCCAAACCCCCCCACGGAAAACACCCAAACCCCCCACGGAAACACCCAAACCGCCAAACCCCTCCACGGAAAACACCCAAACCCCCCACGGAAACACCCAAACCCCCCCCACGGAAAACACCCAAACCCCCCCACGGAAACACCCAAACCCCCCCACGGAAACACCCAAACCCCACCCCCACGGAAACACCCAAACCGCCAAACTCCCCCACGGAAAACACCCAAACCGCCCACGGAAAACACCCAAACCGCCAAACCCCCCCATGGAAAACACCCAAACCCCCCCACGGAAACACCCAAACTGCCAACACCCCCCACAGAAAACACCCAAACCCCCCACGGAAACACCCAAACCCCCCCCACAGAAAACACCCAAACCGCCAAACCCCCCCACGGAAACACCCAAACCCCCCCACGGAAAACACCCAAACCCCCCACGGAAAACACCCAAACGGCCAAACCCCCCACGAGTTCCCGGGGCCCCTTTACCTGTCATTGGAGGAGGAGCGCGGACGGCTCTTCAGTCTGTAACACGCAGGTTAGTGCAGGAGCGAGGACACAGGAGGAGGTGCCAGAATAAAACGTTTTACTTTACTGAGAGCGTGGTAGATAAGTGGAACAGCCTCCCAGCAGAAGTGGTTAAGTGATTGTGGTTTGGAGTCTTTCCAGCAGACGGAAAACAAGGCAGAAAACGAAGCCGTTGGCTCTTACCGGCAATTTTCTGTGAATCCGACACACAAAGCAGGTGGTAATAACACATATGCAAATGAGGATAGTAGACATTATAATATGGATTACATGGCGTAATGGGCGGAGTCATAGGGACATTATATAGAGTAATGCGCCCAGTCTTATGGGCCGTTATATATGTAGTAATGGGCGGAGTCTTACGACCGTTATACGGAGTAGTGGGCAATGATTTAGGGGCGGTGATATGTGGTCTTAGGGACAGTTATATGGAGTAATGGGAGGAGCTTAGGGACTGTTATATAGAGTAATGGGAGGAGTCTTGGGGCAGTTATATAGGGTAATGGGAGGAGTCTTAGGGACAGTTATATGGAGTAGTGGGAGGAGTCTTGGGGCAGTTATATAGGGTAATGGGAGGAGTCTTAGGGACAGTTATATGGAGTTATATTCTTTTAGAACTTGGTCTTTTAACCCTTCGGAATCCCAGGCGGTCGCTGTTTGCGGGGGGGGGATCTGGGGGCTCGTGGTGTTAATCACTTACCGGAGTCCGGAATCTTCTTATGATTCTGGAAATAGGGAGTGACAGAGAAACATAACAGAGGAGGGCGATGGACCCAATCCAGGGAGGGAGGGCGCAAGGAGGGCGCAGGGAGAGCAAGCTGGGGGAGCACCCAGAGAAGGAGGGAGCAGCGAGAGGTGGGAGAGCAGAGCAGCGAGAGGGGGGAGAGCAGCGAGAGGGGAGAGAGCAGAGCAGCGAGAGGGGGGAGAGAGCAGCGAGAGGGGAGAGAGCAGAGCAGCGAGAGGGGAGAGAGAGCAGCGAGAGGGGGGAGAGAGAGCAGCGAGAGGGGGAGAGAGAGCAGCGAGAGGGGAGAGAGCAGCGAGAGGGGAGAGAGCAGAGCAGCGAGAGGGGAGAGAGAGAGCAGCGAGAGGGGGAGAGAGAGCAGCGAGAAGGGGGAGAGCAGCGAGACAGGCGGTTATCAGAACATGGCAGAGAGGACTCGCAGATTGTGTTTGTTGACAGAGCGCATTACATTAATGTATATGGCGCCAGCAGAAGCCGTAGCGCTGTTACAAAAGGGAGAGCGAAAACGACGAATAACGCGTCTGACGTGAGCCCCTCGGTGACCACCGCTTCATAAACAACCGCAGCGGCCAAACGGGCCGAGAAATGGAAATCTTTATTCCAAGCCGTGAACTGATAACCGGTGCAGGCGTTAACCCCTTCAGCACAACGAGACCCTTGATCCCTTCCCACCGCCGATGCTTGCCGTGAAGAGGATGTTCCCCTTTTCCCGCTTTAATTCCGGCCCAACTACCCCCCCCCCGCGCAGCACCGGGGTCATCCAGAGGGCATTAACCCAGAAAAACCCGTCCTGTTATATTTATCACGGATATATCTATAACCCGTCCTGTTATATTTATCACCGATATACCTATAACCCGTCCTGTTATATTTATCACCGATATACCTATAGCCCGTCCTGTTATATTTATCACCGATATACCTATAACCCGTCCTGTTATATTTATCACCGATATACCTATAACCAGTCCTGTTATATTTATCACCGATATATCTATAGCCCGTCCTGTTATATTTATCACCGATATACCTATAGCCCGTCCTGTTATATTTATCACCGATATACCTATAACCAGTCCTGTTATATTTATCACCGATATATCTATAGCCCGTCCTGTTATATTTATCACCGATATACCTATAACCCGTCCTGTTATATTTATCACCGATATATCTATAGCCCGTCCTGTTATATTTATCACCGATATACCTATAACCCGTCCTGTTATATTTATCACCGATATATCTATAACCCGTCCTGTTATATTTATCACCGATATACCTATAACCCGTCCTGTTATATTTATCACCGATATATCTATAACCCGTCCTGTTATATTTATCACCGATATACCTATAACCCGTCCTGTTATATTTATCACCGATATATCTATAACCAGTCCTGTTATATTTATCACCGATATATCTATAACCAGTCCTGTTATATTTATCACCGATATACCCATAACCCGTCCTGTTATATTTATCACCGGTATATCTATAACCAGTCCTGTTATATTTATCACCGATATACCTATAACCCGTCCTGTTATATTTATCACCGGTATATCTATAACCAGTCCTGTTATATTTATCACCGATATACCTATAACCAGTCCTGTTATATTTATCACCGATATATCTATAACCAGTCCTGTTATATTTATCACCGATATACCTATAACCAGTCCTGTTATATTTATCACCGATATACCTATAACCCGTCCTGTTATATTTATCACCGATATACCTATAACCCGTCCTGTTATATTTATCACCGGTATATCTATAACCAGTCCTGTTATATTTATCACCGATATACCTATAACCCGTCCTGTTATATTTATCACCGGTATATCTATAACCAGTCCTGTTATATTTATCACCGATATACCTATAGCCCGTCCTGTTATATTTATCACCGATATACCTATAACCAGTCCTGTTATATTTATCACCGATATATCTATAGCCCGTCCTGTTATATTTATCACCGATATACCTATAACCCGTCCTGTTATATTTATCACCGATATATCTATAGCCCGTCCTGTTATATTTATCACCGATATACCTATAACCCGTCCTGTTATATTTATCACCGATATATCTATAACCCGTCCTGTTATATTTATCACCGATATACCTATAACCAGTCCTGTTATATTTATCACCGATATATCTATAACCCGTCCTGTTATATTTATCACCGGTATATCTATAACCAGTCCTGTTATATTTATCACCGATATACCTATAACCCGTCCTGTTATATTTATCACCGGTATATCTATAACCAGTCCTGTTATATTTATCACCGATATACCTATAACCCGTCCTGTTATATTTATCACCGATATACCTATAACCAGTCCTGTTATATTTATCACCGATATATCTATAACCCGTCCTGTTATATTTATCACCGGTATATCTATAACCCGTCCTGTTATATTTATCACCGGTATATCTATAACCCGTCCTGTTATATTTATCACCGATATACCTATAACCAGTCCTGTTATATTTATCACCGATATATCTATAACCCGTCCTGTTATATTTATCACTGATATACCTATAGCCCGTCCTGTTATATTTATCACCGATATACCTATAGCCCGTCCTCTTATATTTATCACCGATATACCTATAACCCGTCCTGTTATATTTATCACCGATATACCTATAACCCGTCCTGTTATATTTATCACCGATATATCTATAGCCTGTCCTGTTATATTTATCACAGATATATCTATAACACGTCCTGTTATATTTATCACCGATATATCTATAACCAGTCCTGTTATATTTATCACCGATATACCTATAACCCGTCCTGTTATATTTATCACCGATATATCTATAACCCGTCCTCTTATATTTATCACCGATATATCTATAGCCTGTCCTGTTATATTTATCACCGATATATCTATGACCCGTCCTCTTATATTTATCACCGATATACCTATAACCCGTCCTGTTATATTTATCACCGATATACCTATAACCAGTCCTGTTATATTTATCACCGATATATCTATAACCAGTCCTGTTATATTTATCACCGATATACCTATAACCCGTCCTGTTATATTTATCACCGATATACCTATAACCCGTCCTGTTATATTTATCACCGGTATACCTATAACCCGTCCTGTTATATTTATCACCGATATACCTATAGCCCGTCCTCTTATATTTATCACCGATATATCTATAGCCTGTCCTGTTATATTTATCACCGATATATCTATAACCAGTCCTGTTATATTTATCACCGATATACCTATAACCCGTCCTGTTATATTTATCACCGATATACCTATAACCCGTCCTGTTATATTTATCACCGATATATCTATAACCAGTCCTGTTATATTTATCACCGATATATCTATAACCCGTCCTGTTATATTTATCACCGATATACCTATAACCCGTCCTGTTATATTTATCACCGATATACCTATAACCCGTCCTGTTATATTTATCACCGATATACCTATAACCCGTCCTCTTATATTTATCACCGATATATCTATAGCCTGTCCTGTTATATTTATCACCGATATATCTATAACCAGTCCTGTTATATTTATCACCGATATACCTATAACCCGTCCTGTTATATTTATCACTGATATACCTATAGCCCGTCCTGTTATATTTATCACCGATATACCTATAACCCGTCCTGTTATATTTATCACCGATATACCCATAACCCGTCCTGTTATATTTATCACCGGTATATCTATAACCCGTCCTGTTATATTTATCACTGATATACCTATAGCCCGTCCTGTTATATTTATCACCGGTATATCTATAACCCGTCCTGTTATATTTATCACCGGTATATCTATAACCCGTCCTGTTATATTTATCACCGATATACCTATAGCCCGTCCTGTTATATTTATCACCGATATACCTATAACCCGTCCTGTTATATTTATCACCGATATACCTATAACCAGTCCTGTTATATTTATCACCGATATATCTATAACCAGTCCTGTTATATTTATCACCGGTATATCTATAACCCGTCCTGTTATATTTATCACCGATATATCTATAACCCGTCCTGTTATATTTATCACCGATATACCTATAACCCGTCCTGTTATATTTATCACCGATATATCTATAACCCGTCCTGTTATATTTATCACCGATATACCTATAACCCGTCCTGTTATATTTATCACCGATATACCTATAACACGTCCTGTTATATTTATCACCGATATATCTATAACCCGTCCTGTTATATTTATCACCGATATACCTATAACCAGTCCTGTTATATTTATCACCGGTATATCTATAACCCGTCCTGTTATATTTATCACCGATATACCTATAACCAGTCCTGTTATATTTATCACCGGTATATCTATAACCCGTCCTGTTATATTTATCACCGATATACCTATAACCAGTCCTGTTATATTTATCACCGATATACCTATAACCCGTCCTGTTATATTTATCACCGATATACCTATAACCAGTCCTGTTATATTTATCACCGATATATCTATAACCCGTCCTGTTATATTTATCACCGATATACCTATAACGAGTCCTGTTATATTTATCACCGATATACCTATAACCCGTCCTGTTATATTTATCACCGATATACCTATAACCCGTCCTGTTATATTTATCACCGATATACCTATAACCCGTCCTGTTATATTTATCACCGATATACCTATAACCAGTCCTGTTATATTTATCACCGATATATCTATAGCCCGTCCTGTTATATTTATCACCGATATACCTATAACCAGTCCTGTTATATTTATCACCGATATATCTATAGCCCGTCCTGTTATATTTATCACCGATATACCTATAACCCGTCCTGTTATATTTATCACCGATATATCTATAGCCCGTCCTGTTATATTTATCACCGATATACCTATAACCCGTCCTGTTATATTTATCACCGATATATCTATAACCCGTCCTGTTATATTTATCACCGATATACCTATAACCAGTCCTGTTATATTTATCACCGATATATCTATAACCCGTCCTGTTATATTTATCACCGATATACCCATAACCCGTCCTGTTATATTTATCACCGGTATATCTATAACCAGTCCTGTTATATTTATCACCGATATACCTATAACCCGTCCTGTTATATTTATCACCGGTATATCTATAACCAGTCCTGTTATATTTATCACCGATATACCTATAACCCGTCCTGTTATATTTATCACCGATATATCTATAACCAGTCCTGTTATATTTATCACCGATATATCTATAGCCCGTCCTGTTATATTTATCACCGATATACCTATAGCCCGTCCTGTTATATTTATCACCGATATACCTATAACCAGTCCTGTTATATTTATCACCGATATATCTATAGCCCGTCCTGTTATATTTATCACCGATATACCTATAACCCGTCCTGTTATATTTATCACCGATATATCTATAGCCCGTCCTGTTATATTTATCACCGATATACCTATAACCCGTCCTGTTATATTTATCACCGATATATCTATAACCCGTCCTGTTATATTTATCACCGATATACCTATAACCAGTCCTGTTATATTTATCACCGATATATCTATAACCCGTCCTGTTATATTTATCACCGATATACCTATAACCAGTCCTGTTATATTTATCACCGATATATCTATAACCCGTCCTGTTATATTTATCACCGATATACCCATAACCCGTCCTGTTATATTTATCACCGGTATATCTATAACCAGTCCTGTTATATTTATCACCGATATACCTATAACCCGTCCTGTTATATTTATCACCGGTATATCTATAACCAGTCCTGTTATATTTATCACCGATATACCTATAACCCGTCCTCTTATATTTATCACCGATATACCTATAACCCGTCCTCTTATACTTATCACCGATATATCTATAGCCTGTCCTGTTATATTTATCACCGATATACCTATAACCCGTCCTGTTATATTTATCACCGATATATCTATAACCAGTCCTGTTATATTTATCACCGATATATCTATAACCCGTCCTGTTATATTTATCACCGATATACCTATAACCAGTCCTGTTATATTTATCACCGATATACCTATAACCCGTCCTGTTATATTTATCACCGATATACCTATAACCAGTCCTGTTATATTTATCACCGATATACCTATAACCCGTCCTGTTATATTTATCACTGATATACCTATAGCCCGTCCTGTTATATTTATCACCGATATACCTATAACCCGTCCTCTTATATTTATCACCGATATATCTATAGCCTGTCCTGTTATATTTATCACCGATATACCTATAACCCGTCCTGTTATATTTATCACTGATATACCTATAGCCCGTCCTGTTATATTTATCACCGATATACCTATAGCCCGTCCTGTTATATTTATCACCGATATACCTATAACCCGTCCTGTTATATTTATCACCGATATACCTATAACCCGTCCTGTTATATTTATCACCGGTATACCTATAACCCGTCCTGTTATATTTATCACCGGTATATCTATAACCCGTCCTGTTATATTTATCACCGATATACCTATAACCCGTCCTGTTACATTTATCACCGATATACCTATAACCCGTCCTGTTATATTTATCACCGGTATATCTATAACTCGTCCTGTTATATTTATCACCGATATACCTATAGCCCGTCCTGTTATATTTATCACCGATATACCTATAACACGTCCTGTTATATTTATCACCGATATATCTATAACCCGTCCTGTTATATTTATCACCGATATATCTATAACCCGTCCTGTTATATTTATCACCGATATACCTATAACCAGTCCTGTTATATTTATCACCGGTATATCTATAACCCGTCCTGTTATATTTATCACCGGTATATCTATAACCCGTCCTGTTATATTTATCACCGATATACCTATAACCAGTCCTGTTATATTTATCACCGGTATATCTATAACCAGTCCTGTTATATTTATCACCAGTATATCTATAACCCGTCCTGTTATATTTATCACCGATATACCTATAACCCGTCCTGTTATATTTATCACCGATATACCTATAACCCGTCCTGTTATATTTATCACCGATATACCTATAACCCGTCCTGTTATATTTATCACCGATATACCTATAACCCGTCCTGTTATATTTATCACCGATATACCTATAACCCGTCCTGTTATATTTATGGCCCCGACACACATTTGAGGGCAGCCGGGTAGGGGCAGAAATGACTCCGGACGCAGTTCGTTCTCTTCTCATGGGGTATTTTAATAGGTAAAGGAAAAGCGATACACGGGGGGGGGCTGTGGTAAGGGGGTAATTAACACTTTAAAGCCCCAAACTCTATGTTACAGATCCCGGCACTCAATTTGCCCAAGAAAACCATAATTAATACATACCCCACCGCCCCCCCAACAAGTATATCCCATAGGAGCAGGGTTATTCCTCCCCGTTAAGTTGCTGATTGTTGTTGATTGGTTCAGGCAGCCCCTGGGTGGGGGAGGGAGATGGGGTAATGCCTGCTCTGCCCCAGGCTGCCTCTGGTCTCGGCTTCCTTCGTAATACAGACGTGTGCTATGGGGGCGTCCCGGGATATTGTTCTGTGACACGCAGGAAACGGCTGCCCTTTCACGTTTAACGAAGACAACTTTAACACTTGGCCCTTGTGACATAACTATGACATCATGACACTGGCTCCGCCCCCCTAGTCATTGCTCCGCCTGTTCAGCAGTTCTTTCCTCTTGGAGTAAATCAGGGAGTCCTGCGGGGAAAACACAGAAATAGGACGGAATTTATGAAAAAGAACCGGTGATCGGGACGCTAGCGGTATATCATCCGGCACTACGGCTGTCCGCAGGGGCCAAGGCCAGAGGTCAGCGGACGGTCGCCCTCTTGTGCTAACCGGCTTTTAAAAAGAAATAATTACACAGAATGGTCAGCAATGCCTGTCGATGGCGCGGGGGGGGGGGCGGGGGAGTGTAATATTTTAGGGCTGCAGCTAACGATTATTTTCATAATCCATTAGTTGGCCGATTATTTTTTCGATTAATCGGATAAAAAAAAATTATGTAAATTTCTCATTTATTTAAAAAAAACGGATGTTAAAAACAAACTGGAAGGAACAACAAAGGACTACCTGCTGAGGAAGCCAGCAGAGGCGAAACGCGTGGAGGGAAGACTTCTTACTTACTTTATATTTATTTTTATAATCATGACTAATACCGAAGGGGCGACTCCCCCAATAACTGTATTTCCCGATTATTTCTGGAGGCGGCTGAATCTTATTGGAGGGAGTCGGAGTGATACCCCAGGACGGAAGCTTCCGGACACAGACTCCATACTGTTATAATAAACACATTAATAATCTTCACGGCCCCCAGGATTTACATTCCCCTCAGTCTGCCCCCCTTTACCTCTAACTGCACTTTCAGTTAACTTTATTTGCGATCTGCCCCCTGCTGTCCACCGAGCCCAACGGGGTATCTGATGCCGGGCAGGCCCATGCTGGGGCCCCACGGGGGTATCTATCGTGCCCTCATTGGGACCGCTGTTTGTACTCTCGCACCTTCCACGAATATTCTCACCAGATAGAAGCAGCCGCCCAGCAGCAGAGCCTTCGCCGTCACGTCCAGATCCGCCGGGAACGTCACCATGAACTGCTCGTTCTCATTCCTGATCACCCCCACCACGTGCTGCTCGTCACGGGACTTCACCTGACACCGAGAGACAGCCAATTACTGATCCTCGTGTCACCCCACGGGGGGAGGGGCAGGTCACCCGCGGGGGGGCAGGTCACCCCACGGGGGGGGAGGGGGTGCAGGTCACCCCTCCATCTTACCTCGAAGCTGACATTCCCAAAAATATTAGTGCTGAAGCTCGGCCCGAGGATCAGCAGAATCACCTCGCTGCTTTGGTTCATCACGGACAGGTGAGTGATCATGGAGGACCAGTGAAGCTGAACGTATCCGAGGAGACCCCCCGCCTGATCATAAACCTGTATCTGTAACGAGACAACGGGTCGTCAACAGGACCCGCCCCTGTATAATGTATAGATAAATCAGTGACCGGCCCCCTGTATAATGTATAGATAAATCAGTGACCGGCCCCCTGTATAATGTATAGATAAATCAGTGACCGGTCCCCTGTATAATGTATAGATAAATCAGTGACCGGCCCCCTGTATAATGTATAGATAAATCAGTGACCAGCCCCTGTATAATGTATAGTTAAATCAGTGACCGGCCCCTGTATAATGTATAGATAAATCAGTGACCGGCCCCCTGTATAATGTATAGATAAATCAGTGACCGGCCCCCAGTATAATGTATAGATAAATCAGTGACCGGCCCCTTCATAATGTATAGATAAATCAGTGACCGGCCCCCTGTATAATGTATAGCTAAATCAGTGACCGGACCCCTGTATAATGTATAGTTAAATCAGTGACCGGCCCCTGTATAATGTATAGATAAATCAGTGACCGGCCCCCTCTATAATGTATAGATAAATCAGTGACCGGCCCCCTGTATAATGTATAGATAAATCAGTGACCGGCCCCCTGTATAATGTATAGATAAATCAGTGACCGGCCCCCTGTATAATGTATAGATAAATCAGTGACCGGCCCCCGTATAATGTATAGATAAATCAGTGATCGCCCCATTGAATTATACATCATACGGGGCCAGCTCTGACCTTTCATAATAAATAGCACAGTGAGCCCAGCCCCACAGACTCTCCCACTTAGTAAACAGGGCCCCATTGTATTTCCTCCCCAGTGTCTCACCCGCCGGGTGCAGGTACAGCCGCAGTTCTCCAGTAAGTGCAGGGCGTCTCTCCCGCCGGGCTCCGTGAGCATGACGTCATACACGGGGCCGCAGCACTGCACCCGCTGCGTGGCCTGGAACATGCGCTGCCCGGCCGCGTCCAGCACGTCGAAGGAGCGACTCCATCCCTGCGACACGGTGACTGCAGGAGAGCGCAGGGTTAACGTGGGGGGCAGATCACTCCCTGGGGGGCATTGTTGGGGCAGATCACGGGGGGGGGGTTCACAGATCCACAACAGGAGAAGCAAAGCGGGTAAGAAACGCACCAAGAGCCCAACATCTGCCTGATCCTCCGTGATGGCCCCGCCGAGCCGTATGTCTGTCCCATGCATGCCTACATCCCCTCACTGTATTACCCTCTACCACCTCTGCTGGGAGGCTGCCCCACTTACCCACTACCCTCAGGCTAATACATTAAGAGATTAAGTGCGACCCGCCGGCAGATGAACGAAAGTACGGGAAACCCTCAGTGAGGGAAGAGCTTAAACCTCAAGGGCTCCCAACGCATTTCACGGTCCAAGGAGGGGAGTGGGTACGCGGCTCGGCCACCGGAAGTGAGATAGACAGAGTCCAGAGAGAAGCCGGCAGCAGAGCGTTGGGTGCTGGGAGCGAGAAGAGCGCGAGGGAAAGCGTTCTTACATCTCTCCCGCACCGACAGCTGGTTTACCTACGGGAGAAACAGGCGCCGTCAGCACATCGTCAGCACATCGTCAGCACATCGTAAATCCCCGGCACGGTGCCTGCCCCGAGGGGAGGGGATACACAGCCCAAGGGCTCCGCCCATTATACAAGCACCACCCACTTAAGCATAAGCTCCTCCCAGTAAGTAAACATGCTCCTCCCAGGTCATCCTCTTACCCTCTTCAATCCCCATTAACCAAATCTGTCACATTATTCCTCCCCATGCATTTTAGGAGCCCCTCCTGCGGTGCTGAGGTCGGGGGTATCGGGGTAGATCCGGATGCTCACCGGGATGAGGTATTCCAGGCCTGGGGGAACGCCTTTTAACACCGTGCTGTCCACAGAACGAATAGGGGCGGCCGGGGGGTACGCGTCCGGAGGGGCATAGGGGGCAATAGTGTTGTAACCGGGGGGCTCATCAGGTGCAGCTTTGTGTCCAATCACTGAAAAGAGAAGAGACTGTTACCTGCACAGGGGATCGAAAACGGAGCCAGTACCCCCGGGGGCCAGGACGGGGGGGGGTTGACAGACAGATACCCCCCCCAGGGGGGGCAGGACAGGGGAGAAACAGACAGATACCCCCGGGGGGGGCAGGACAGGGGAGAAACAGACAGATACCCCCCAGGGGGGCAGGACAGGGTAGATGATTATAACACAGGGCTGTTATGTACAATAATTACCTGCAGACTCCATGTTGAGACTTCTGAGGTTTGACCTGCAATCAGCACAGAGTTAGAGGGGATTCGGCCCAATTCTGCCCCAGCCGAGACCCCCCCAGCGCAGCTGCCTCACTCACACACCAGCACGCTCACCCTCACCCTCACACACGCGCGCGCCAGCACCCTCACACACATACACACGACAGCACGCACTCTCACACACACATGCATGGACGCACTCTCACACACGCCAGCACACTCACACACACGCCAGCACCCTCACACACACACACGCCAGCACACTCACATGCACGCACGCACTCTCACACACGCCAGCAAATCACTCACACTCATACACGCCAGCACCCACGCACTCACTCACACACACACACATGCCAGCACACACTCACACACACCCACACCAGCACGCTCACTCTCACACATGCAGGATTAAAGGAAGACTGAGCCTGCGGTTTGTTGGCAGGAATCCATCCAAACGAATTCTCCCGAGCAGTAATCAGGAAGTTTGCGGCTTCATATCCTGTTGTGCACTCACTCGCCAGCCAAGTGCGCACTCGCTCGCCAGCCACATGCACTCACTGGCCAAGAGCGTACTCGCTCAGTAGCAGCACGCACTCACTCACCAAGCTCGCTCGCTCGCTCACTCACTCACTCGAGCGCCACTTGCCCAGCTCCCCCACTCCAAGCTTTGTCTGCGGCCACGAGCGAAGCGTCAGCTCCAGGGTGAGAAACGCACGGCGTGGAAGTTTCCAGGTCAGCACGTTAACCGCGCGATTACCAGGCGCTGCGTGATGGGAGTCGTCAGTCACAGTGTCTGCGCGAGGCAGCTGATCCAGAGGCATTTAACAGGTGGGAGGGGCACAGACCACACCCCTTAAAGAGGCGGCAAGGGCCACACCCATTAAAGAGGCGGACCTTTACATTTTATTCAAAGCAGTAGATAATCTGGATTATAAATCGCAACCACCATAATATTTCCGTTTTGAATAAGAAGCCCGTGACTCGCCCGCTCCTCCCTGTGACCCGGGGCTGGGAGGCACGTGATCCCGACAGAATGTTTACCACCGGGTGCAGATTATTACATTCAGGCCCCAGCAGGAGGGCCGACTGATGCATTTATATCGCGCGGGCACTGCCCCGCCAGACAAACGCCGGGGCAATTACACATTTATCTACAAGCGCGGTAAACGGAAACTGACGTGCGGGCATGCCCCCTTCACTAGGATTCACTCCGACATCTGCGCATGCGTAGGGTCTCAGCCGGCCACCCAATCCCAGAGCCGGAGCGAACACGTCACGCAGCCTGCTAGTAATAAACCTTATTACCGGGCCCACGGCCCCTGCAAGCTCCTTCCCGGAACCCCGCTTCCGCTTGTCTCAGCAATGACCCGAGATCCCCCATACACCCCTTGTGGCTCCATGTTGGAAGTTGGGGCCACATTGTGGGGATTGGGAATCTCTGCCACCCTGACTAAAAAGTTCCCAAATACCCCATCCTGCCCGCCAATCCCCCCTCCCCCCAAACATTCATGACAGGCTGAACCGGGGCCCCCAATGTGTACGGCAGGGCTCCTAAATATGACGTAATACACACGTACCCTCATTTCACCCGGTGGCTCCGACTTCCATCACTTCCAAGGGGCAAATACTGTACGGGGGGGGGTAGCATGCCAGGGAAGCTTAAAGCAGCCAATCAGTGGCAAGACAGCTGCAGCTTCTACCTCAGTAAAGGGCTTTATGAAGGACTGGTACAGGGTTGTGGGTCATTTTCTTACCGATAAATAAATCGGTAAATGTTACGCCGGCCACTACTTATGTCCGTTATATTTTACTTTCTCTCTTTCTGCTCCGCTTACCCCTTATCTCCTGTATCTGCCCCCTTACTGCCCCCGTCCACTCTTACAGTATTTAACCCTCTCTGTTACAGCCCTCAAAGCCTGCAACACGTTCCTCCATCCTCCCAACAACAACTGAAATACCCCCCCCGGTAGAAAAAGGGTGTAAAGAGTTAAAATACTGGCATTTGAAATACCCCGGGGTGTCTAGTTTTTAAATTTTACATCAATGTGATAAAAAGGTTTTGTACCGTGTTAGCCGTTGAGAAAACAGGAGAAAAGTATAGTTAAAATGATACCATTTATTGGCTAACTGAGAGTTTGATTGCGAGCTTTCGAGACCAAGTTGTTCAATTGTCTCAATCAAGAAATTACAATTAAACCAGCAGACAAGGGAGGTGCTGTAGGTATTATGGACACTGAGGATTACAAAAAAGAAGCACACAGACAACTCTCTGATGACAGACACTACATCCAACTTCAGGAGGACCCCACAAACGCCTATACCAAAACACTCAAGAATACCATAAAAGCACTGCCGCCCAGCATCAGACAACAGGTGGAAGGCTTGGTGCCAACTGACCCCAAAGTGGGCTCCTTCTACATGCTCCCCAAAATACACAAAGAGGGAAACCCCGGAAGACCCATGATTTCAGCAGTCGGAACCCTTACAGAAAATATTTCTGGCTGGGTTGAAAAAATCCTTAAACCCTTAGTAAAGGGATTGCCCAGTTACCTCCAAGACACCACCGATCTTCTCAACAAACTTACCAACATTGGCACAGTTCCTGAGGGCACCATTCTTGCTACCATGGATGTAGAATCCCTCTACACCAACATTCCCCATCGTGACGGTATAGCAGCTTGCCGCAAATCCCTAGAACAGGAGAACCTAGGAATGGAACCCATAACACAATTAATACATTTTATCCTCAACCACAACTACTTCACATTTGGACAGGACTTTCATCTCCAAAAAACAAACCGCTGGTATATCTCCGCTACATCGACGATATACTAATCATCTGGACTGGTAGCGAAGAGGAACTCCTCAGATTTCATGAAGGCTATAATGCCTTTCATCCCACTATAAAGCTGAAACTGAGCTACTCCCGCACTAACATCCAGTTCCTGGACACTACCATCTGCATCAGGAACAAGTCAATTCAGACTTCACTCTACCGCAAACCAGCAGATAGACCAACCTATCTGAAACACAACAGCTTCCATCCCAGACATACCAAAAACTCAATCATCTACAGTCAAGCTATTCGATGTAACCGCATCTGTTCGGATCCTATGGACAGAGATAAACACCTACAGAATCTCAGGGAGGAATTCATCAACCATGGGTACAGAATAAAAATCCCAGACTCCCAAATACAGAACGCCATCGATATCCCCAGAGAAAACCTTCTGAGATAGCAGCAGCCACAAAAAAGAGATCGAGTACCATTAGTGGTCACCTATAATCCACAAATGGAAGCCCTGCGCAAGATCTCAAAGGAACTACAAGAAATCTTGCACACTGATGAAAGACTTCGGACGATATTCCCACATCCCCCGCTGCTCTCATTCAAACAGCCTCCCGATCTCAGACAATGGATAGTGAGGAGCACCCTTCACAGGCAAACAGCACATGGTGCCTCTCCCTGCCAACAAAAGAGATGCGAGTGCTGTGCACACATCCTTCCCACAGATGAAATACAGATACCCGGCTCACACTCACACCACAAAACCAATAGCTGCTTTACATGCAAATCATCTAACGTGGTGCACCTCATCAGCGATGTACGTGGGGGGGAAACAGGCCGAGCATTACACAAACGGTTTAACTCCCACAGACAGACCATCAAACAGAAAAAAGTAGATACACCTGTTGGAGAACACTTCTGTCAGCCTGGACTCAGCATTCAGGACGCGACGCTGTTAGTATTAATGGGACCGTTCCGCACCCAGAGGGAGAGAAAAATGCGGGAGATCAAACTAATCTACCGGTTTAATACCCGACTCACCGGCCTCAACAGAGACAGAGAATTCATCTCCCATTATAACATTACAAACCACTACAGACCACTACAAACCATTACAGACCACTACAAACCATTACAGACCACTACAGACCATTACAAACCATTAATCCTCTCACAATTCAAATTAACTACAAACAACTTATTCCTGGGAACATTTAACCCCTTCATGGATCTGGCATCTGTCAGATGGTTTTATGGCCCCTCTAACCAGGGAGTGAACTGACCAAGGATGCTCTGACTGAACCGGATCTATTAGATCTCTGCCAGTCCGGCTAATTTACTGCTGAGCCCATCCCCCAACACCTCTGTGTTTATCTAAAGTCTTTGTTAACGTGTGAATTGTGCTTTTGTATTTAGAAAAGTCTGTTTTAGCTTCATTAATGCCTGAGGAAGGGACCGGACAACTTGGTCTCGAAAGCTCGCAATCAAACTCTCAGTTAGCCAATAAATGCTATCATTTTAACTATACTTTTCTCAAATTTTACATCGAAACGAGGGGGCTTTTTCAGCATAACCGGGAATGTTCCGGAATATGAGAACGGCTGATGATGCTGTGGGCAGTACAAGCCGGTGAGGCCTTGGCTAAAGAGGAGATAAGGATGTTATTTATTACGCTCCTATAAGAGGCCCTCACATTCATGCGCAAATAGGGAAGCCCAACCTCTGTAAGATATAAAACTCACTAACACCATACAGACACACACCTTAACCCCTTATACTCACTAACACCATACAGTAACACACGCTCACCCCTTATACTCACTAACACCATACAGTAACACACGCTCACCCCTTATACTCACTAACACCATACAGTAACACACACTAACCTCTTATACTCACTAACACCATACAGTAACACACGCTAACCCCTTATACTCACTAACACCATACAGTAACACGTGCTCACCCCCTATACTCACTAACACCATACAGTAACACACGCTAACCTCCTATACTCACTAACACCATACAGTAACACGCACTAACCCCTTATACTCACTAACACCATACAGTAACACACGCTAACCTCCTATACTCACTAACACCATACAGTAACAAGCGCTCACCCCCTATATTACTGTATACAATGCTTGGGGTTATATATATTTATCTCGAGTGAAATCCGTACTTTATTTTCATTTTTGTTATTTCTGTAAACGGACAGCAGACTTTGTGGTAAAATAATCATTTATTACATCATTAATTACATAAAATACAACATAATAAAGGTCACAATGTGTATAAAATAATTTTACAAATCATTTATAAACCTCTGTGAAGAGGCAGTGCAAGAAGCTTTGTCCCGGGGAGGAAAAACCATATCCTAGAAACATGGAAGAGGAGGAATCTGGTAAAATTCGTAGAGACTCCAGCGGTTTCCCCAGCATGCCGCGTTGTTCTGTGACGTAAGCGTGATGTCATTGCGCTGGCTCCGCCTCTCCTAGTCGCTGCTTGTCCTGTTCAGCAGTTGTGCTCTTGTTGAGGTTATCAGAGAGTCCTGGAGAGGAGCAGATTCAGCATTTAATCAAACGATGGTAACAAAGCCTCCATATAGAATAATGATCCTGGGGTACATACCAGATAGAAGCAGCCGCCCAGCAGCAGAGCCTTTACCACCACGTCCAGATCCACCGGGAACGAGACCAGGAAGTGTTCATTCTCACGTCTAATCACCCCCACCACGTGCTGCTCGTCACGGGACTTCACCTGAGACAGAGAGAGAAAGACACTCAATTACTGTGTGGGCGAGACACCTCTCCATGTCACCCCACAGGGGGAGGGGCAGACTCCCAGCTCCCTGTGTCACCCCGCAAGGGGAAGGGGAGACTCCCCGTGTCACCCCGCAGGGGGAGGAGCAGACTCCATGTGTCACCCTGCAGGGGGAGGGACAGACTCCCCATGTCACCCCGCAGGGAGAGGGGCAGACTCCCAGCTCCCTGTGTCACCCCACAGGGGGAGGGGCAGACTCTCAGCTCTCCGTGTCACCCCACAGGGGGAGGGGCAGACTCTCAGCTCTCCGTGTCACCACACAGGGGGAGGGGCAGACTCCCAGCTCCCTGTGTCCCCCCACTGGGGGAGGGGCAGACTCTCAGCTCCCCGTGTTACCCCGCAAGAGGAGGGGCAGGCTCTCTGTGTCACCCCGCAGGGGCAGACTCCCCGTATCCCCCCGCAGAGACAGACTCCCCGTGTCACCCAGCAGAGGGTAGGGGCAGACTCCCAGCTCTCCGTGTCACCCCCCAGGGGAGGGGCAGACTCCTAGCTCCCTGTGTCACCCTGCAGGGGGAGCGGGCAGACTCACTGTGTCACCCCGCAGGGGGGAGGGGCAGACTCCCTGTGTCACCCCGCAGGGGGAGGGGCTCCCAGGATCTTATGTATGTTACCTCGTAGCTTGCATTGCCAAAGATACTGCTTTGGAAACTCGGGCCAACAATGATGAGGACGAGCTCTGCGGCAGCGGTGAGCACGGACAGGTGAGTGATGGCTGAGCTCGTGTGAAGCTTGACGTATCCGAGGAGGCGTCCCCGACCAAACACCTGCGTCTGTCGGTGTAAGAGGGGGACTCCGGTCAGCGGGGACAACAGCACAGCCGGTGGGGGGGGCACTCAGCGGTGGGACAAGTGAAAACCGCCATGGATTGTCTTTGTCGGTCACTCGCGTACCGATCGCTTCCTCCGAGTGGGCGCCAGACGCTCTCACCTGTGTCGTACACGTGCAGCAAGTGTCCTGAACCAGCTTCATCGCCAAT
Organism: Spea bombifrons; assembly: GCF_027358695.1. Taxonomy (NCBI): domain Eukaryota; kingdom Metazoa; phylum Chordata; class Amphibia; order Anura; family Pelobatidae; genus Spea; species Spea bombifrons. The sequence goes on along the minus strand of NC_071090.1, from coordinate 112,764,769 downwards.
CTCGAGCTGTTGTCTCTGATCTCTGTATGGTGAACCGGGACGCAATACTCAACGCGCTGAGTCACCTGGAAGATCCGCCGTCCAGCAGAGTCCACCACGTCGAAGCTACGTCTCATCCCCTGGGCCACCGAGACTGCAGGACCAAGGAGAGCTCAGGGTTAGAGGCCGACCAATCACAGCTCAAATGCTTCATTTTAGGCTTCGCTGTACATTAACGTAAGCGATGTGTATGTATTAGAAACCCCCCCATATGTATCCCATGGGAGCAGCCATCTCAACTTCCTGTTCTCACAAGCTGCAGGATTATTCCTCCCCATGAGGTTGTTCCTCCCCATGAGGTTGTTTCTCCCCTTTGGTGCAGCCTTAGAAGGATGAGGGAGGATAAGGGAGGGGAATTGCTCAACCTCTTCAATGTCTGACCAGCCAATCAAGATCAAGGACATTGAACTGGGAGGTTCAATTAAGCTAAACGAGTTGTACAAGTGTGTCCAGATCCCCTTGATAAAATCCATAAGGATTCATGATAACAATAACCGCATTTATTACAATTATAATTATTATTATTAAATGGGCACCAGCACGGCAAGGGTTATTTTTGAATCCCCTTTTTATGAAATATGATTTCTGAGGCCACCTGGTAATCTTCATGGCTAAAGGTCCTCTATTGGAAGCAGATTGCGCAATTACAAAGGTGCGGTTATTGCCCAGGAGACCGGTGCCTGACTCAGAGCAAACAGAAGGAGGGGGGGGGGAGAATAATAAAAAAAATGAATATGTTAATAAATAATTAATACATTCATTAGAAAATAAATAAATACTTTACAAAACGAATTAAAAAATAACATTAATACATGACAACATTAATAAATTATTAAATTAATACATTATATAATAAATGAATACATAAAATTATTAAAAAATAACATTAATATATTACAAAATTAATAAATTATAAAATAAATGAATACATTAAAAAAATAATAAAAAAATAACATTAATATATTACAAAATTAATAAATTATAAAATAAATGAATACGTTAAAAAAATAATAAAAAAATAACATTAATATATTACAAAATTAATAAATTATAAAATAAATGAATACATTAAATTAAAAAATAACATTAATATATTACAAAATTAATAAATTATAAAATAAATGAATACATTAAATTATTAAAAAATAACATTAATATATTACAAAATTAATAAATTATAAAATAAATGAATACATTAAAAAAATAATAAAAAAATAACATTAATATATTACAAAATTAATAAATTATATAATACATAAAAAAATAATGAATACATAAAAAAAAACATTAATAAATTACAAAATAAACTGAAAACATTGAAAAATGAATTGTAAAACTAATGAAAAAATTAAAATTCATAAACTACATTAAATAAATGAAATGAATTAAAATAATAAAATGAATAAATTAATTTTAATGAGCTGCGGAGTGTTGTTGCTGTAATAGCCCCTCCTTATGACTTATTCAGAGGCCTGGTCTTGCGGTTATTAATCTACGAACGCTTTTTAGCATCATTATTGTTATTGTCTGAATTTTGCGAAGCCACCAGGGGAGGAAAAACAAGAAAGAATTACAGATGCTGAGAAACTTTGATGGTGGTCACTTCCCATCCACCCCCTTAAAAGCATCTTCTCCGGAGTCACCTTAGAGCATGTCGAGTGTTCACATGTAGCCGTAGAGAGAGAGCTTGCTGGATAGGGGTGATAGGAGTGGAGTTGGAAGGCCGGGGGGGGGGCTTCTAGTATATTGTACTTATTGTAGGAAAAAGATTGAAAAAATAAAACTCTTACATTTTTCCTGAATGGACAACTGGGCTACCTGGGGAGGAAAAAGAAAAACAGGCAGAATGAGCAAATTATCGGATAATCAGAAAACAAGAAATATCAGGAAAAATGCAGAATGGATGTTTTTGTAAGAGACGGCGACGCCCCGGCAATCAATAGTGACCGATTCCGAAAACTTCACCAAAAACGCCACATTTTACAGTAAAGATACGGAGCGAATGAACCCTTCGCTGGCTGGGAAGAGCCATTACTTGATACCCCCGCTCTGTCATTCCGTGCAGCTGGTTTGCTGATATTTGCGTGTAAGAGGATTATTTTACCCCGGGGTGGCAGAGATGGGGGGCAGCCTGTGGCAAAGCCAGCATTACCAATTTCCTGTCCGGAACGTCTCCCCCACCCTTACACAGGCTATATGAACCAATCAGCAACTATAGGGGAGAGATAACCTAATGGGGAGGAATAAGCCAGCAGATTCAATGAACAGGAAGTTCAGACGGCTGTTCCCGTGGGAAGTACATATGGGGGTTCCTAATAGTCATTTAAATCGTTACGCGTCGCTACGGGGGGCTCTTCTGCACGGGGGGCTCTAACATAGAATTTGGGACCAACGACAGATCGATAATCAATCATCTGAAGCATTTGCCCCACGGACCCCGCGGAGCCATGATCTGCCCGGTCTCCCATCCCACCATAGATGTTCTAGGTCCGTAGCCCAAGCAGAACCTTTACTGATATTCTAGGTCTAGACCCCAAACAGAACCTTTACTGATATTCTAGGTCTAGACCCCAAACAGAACCTTTACTGATGTTCTAGGTCCGTACCCCAAACAGAACCTTTACTGATATTCTAGGTCTAGACCCCAAACAGAACCTTTACTGATGTTCTAGGTCCGTACCCCAAACAGAACCTTTACTGATATTCTAGGTCTAGACCCCAAACAGAACCTTTACTGATGTTCTAGGTCCGTACCACCCAAACAGAACCTTTACGGCGTTACCCCGTATGGCGTTACCCCGTATGGCGTTACCCCGTATGGCGTTACCCTGTATGGCGTTACCCTGTATGATGTTACCCCGTATGACGTTACCCCGTATGACGTTACCCCGTATGGCGTTACCCCGTATGACGTTACCCCGTATGGCGTTACCCCGTATGGCGTTACCCTGTATGGCGTTACCCTGTATGATGTTACCCCGTATGACGTTACCCCGTATGACGTTACCCCGTATGGCGTTACCCCGTATGGCGTTACCCCATATGACGTTACCCCGTATGGCGTTACCCCGTATGACGTTACCCCGTATGGCGTTACCCCGTATGGCGTTACCCCGTATGGCGTTACCCTGTATGATGTTACCCCGTATGACGTTACCCCGTATGACGTTACCCCGTATGACGTTACCCCGTATGGCGTTACCCCGTATGGCGTACCCCGTATGACGTTACCCCGTATGGCGTTACCCCGTATGACGTTACCCCGTATGGCGTTACCCCGTATGGCGTTACCCCGTATGACGTTACCCCGTATGACGTTACCCCGTATGACGTTACCCCGTATGGCGTTACCCCGTATGACGTTACCCCGTATGACGTTACCCCGTATGGCGTTACCCCGTATGACGTTACCCCATATGACGTTACCCCGTATGACGTTACCCCGTATGGCGTTACCCCGTATGGCGTTACCCCGTATGGCGTTACCCCGTATGGCGTTACCCCGTATGACGTTACCCCGTATGGCGTTACCCCGTATGGCGTTACCCCGTATGACGTTACCCCGTATGACGTTACCCCGTATGGCGTTACCCCGTATGACGTTACCCCATATGACGTTACCCCGTATGACGTTACCCCGTATGGCGTTACCCCGTATGGCGTTACCCCGTATGGCGTTACCCCGTATGGCGTTACCCCGTATGGCGTTACCCCGTATGACGCGTCGATACATTTATTGTCCAGCAAAGCAGCCCCCAGCCAAGCTGCGCTCTCCACCGCACGTCCCGGACATCTCCAAGAACCCCTCTTCACATCCTCTTCAAACCCGCTCTCCACTCTCCCTTCCCCAGACCCCACATCCCATCTCACAACCGCCATTCGACCTCCGGCCTCCCAGCCGCAGCGCTCTAGACAGTCTTACCTGGATGAGGGGCTCCAGCCCTGGGGGGACCCCCTTTGCCTGAACGGCACCAGGAATGGAGGCAGGTGGTGGATAGGAGACCGGGAGGGCATGGGGGGCAATGGTGTCGTAACTGGGTGGTGCATCATAGGGGGCATCAGGTGCAAGAGGCTGAATGGCTGCAATGGGTTAAAAACAATCCATTCTAAGAAAGACACAGCTTGATACCTCTAGGACAGGAAGATTGTGGTATATCAGAGTCCAGCACCTCTAGGACAGAAATAGAAGAAAGGCACAGCAGAGCCGAAAACCACTAGGAGGGGAATAGAGGGGTACAGAGCATCTTGAAACCTCTAAGACTGGAACTGGGGTGGAAAAAAGAGAGCCCAACACCTTTAGGACAGACATAGAGGGTACAGAACAGCATCATACCTCTAGGACAGAATTAGAGGGTTTAGAGTAGCCTAATACCTCTAGGACAGGAATAGAGAGGTACAAGCAGCCTGATACCTCTAGGAGGGGAATAGAGAGGTACAAGCAGCCTGATACCGCTAGGACAGGAATACAGAGGTACAAGCAGCCTGATACCTCTAGGACGGGAATACAGAGGTACAAGCAGCCTGATACCTCTAGGACAGGAATACAGAGGTACAAGCAGCCTGATACCTCTAGGACAGGAATACAGAGGTACAAGCAGCCTGATACCTCTAGGACAGGAATACAGAGGTACAAGCAGCCTGATACCTCTAGGACAGGAAGAGAGGTACAAGCAGCCTGATACCGCTAGGACAGGAATACAGAGGTACAAGCAGCCTGATACCGCTAGGACAGGAATACAGAGGTACAAGCAGCCTGATACTTCTAGGACGGGAATACAGAGGTATAAGCAGCCTGATACCTCTAGGACAGGAATACAGAGGTACAAGCAGCCTGATACCTCTAGGACAGGAATACAGAGGTACAAGCAGCCTGATACCTCTAGGACAGGAAGAGAGGTACAAGCAGCCTGATACCGCTAGGACAGGAATACAGAGGTACAAGCAGCCTGATACCGCTAGGACAGGAATACAGAGGTACAAGCAGCCTGATACCGCTAGGACAGGAATACAGAGGTACAAGCAGCCTGATACCTCTAGGACGGGAATACAGAGGTACAAGCAGCCTGATACCGCTAGGACAGGAATACAGAGGTACAAGCAGCCTGATACCTCTAGGACAGGAATACAGAGGTACAAGCAGCCTGATACCTCTAGGACAGGAATACAGAGGTACAAGCAGCCTGATACCGCTAGGACAGGAATACAGAGGTACAAGCAGCCTGATACCTCTAGGACAGGAAGAGAGGTACAAGCAGCCTGATACCTCTAGGACGGGAATACAGAGGTACAAGCAGCCTGATACCGCTAGGACAGGAATACAGAGGTACAAGCAGCCTGATACCTCTAGGACAGGAATACAGAGGTACAAGCAGCCTGATACCGCTAGGACAGGAATAGAGAGGTACAAGCAGCCTGATACCTCTAGGACAGGAATACAGAGGTACAAGCAGCCTGATACCGCTAGGACAGTGTATAGCACACGGTTGTTAGGATGCAGTAATTACCTGAGGCCATCAGGAGACTTGGAGGCAGCGGACCTGCAATCAGAACACAGCCGGGTCAGACAGACAGACAGACAGACAGACAGACAGACAGAGAGACAGACAGACAGACAGACAGACAGACAGACAGACAGACAGACAGACAGAGAGACAGACAGACAGACAGACAGGGATACACTGAATGAGACCGTAATGCCGGCACACTGTGCCATGGCGTAGGGGGGCATTTAAAGGAAATGACATCATATGCTGAGGACACAGAGACGTGTCACAGGGACAGGAGGGGTGGAGTCTCATCCACAGAGACAAATGACATCATCGTGGCTGTTCCACTTATCTACCTCTCAGTAAAGTAAAACGTCCTTCCGTTCCATCTCAGCCTCTGACTCTCTAGTGTTGGATTCCGCTCTCTTGTTGTAATTTTTCTCCTTCTTTGAAATAAATTCCCTCCCGTCCTTTATTAACCCCTTTATATATTTAAATGCCCCCCCATCCCCTCTCTCCCATCTGTCTCTCTCTCCTCTTCCCATCTCTTCTCTTTTCTCTCCTTTTTCCGATTTCAGAGACATGATATAAAAGGATTAAATGGAAGATGAGGAGAACTAAAAGAGGGACTTCTGCTTTAAATCCCAGCCACTTGGCAGATGTTAATATACAAATATTATGCCCTGCAGGCAGAAACTCCAGATCTTCCCCAGATCGGCCCCATCCGGCCCATCTAGTCTGTAAAAACCTAAACCTTAATCAGTTGTCGGTCTCGTCTTAGATTCAGGAGCCGTATGTCTATCCCATGCATGTTAAACACCCTCACTGTATTACCCTCTACCACCTCTGCTGGGAGGCTGCTCCACTTATCTATCATATTGTAGAGGGCTCTGCTACACATGAGTAGCCAGATTAGCCGGCAGGTGTCCAGCCGTGAGCACACTTACCAATAAAACTGCGGGGAGTGAGGGGCAGACGTGGACAGAGCCGTGGATCCTCTATCCGAGTCTCCCAGTGACTTCTTACTGAAATCAGGGACAGCGGGCACTATGAAATAAACTGTGAGTGAGGGGGATGGGGAGAAGCTTGTTACAGAGATAAGGGGAAGGAAAATAAAAAGGAGAAAGAGGGATGGGTCAAGGACAAGGGAGAGGCTTATACTAACCTCCCCATTCAACGGCCCTGTATAATGTATAATGTATACATTATACAGGGATCCGGTCACTGATTTATCTATACATTATACAGGGGGCCGGTCACTGATTTATCTATACATTATACAGGGGGCCGGTCACTGATTTATCTATACATTATACAGGGGGCCGGTCACTGATTTATCTATACATTATACAGGGGGCCGGTCACTGATTTATCTATACATTATACAGGGGCCGGCTCGCTGATTTATCTATACATTATACAGGGCCGGTCACTGATTTATCTATACGTTATACAGGGGCCGGTCACTGATTTATCTATACATTATACAGGGGCCGGTCACTGATTTATCTATACATTATACAGGGGGGCGGTCACTGATTTATCTATACATTATACAGGGGGCCGGTCACTGATTTATCTATACATTATACAGGGGCCGGCTCGCTGATTTATCTATACATGATACAGGGGGCGGTCACTGATTTATCTATACATTATACAGGGGCCGGCTCGCTGATTTATCTATACATTATACAGGGGGCCGGTCACTGATTTATCTATACGTTATACAGGGGCCGGTCACTGATTTATCTATACATTATACAAGGGCCGGTCACTGATTTATCTATACATTATACAGGGGCCGGTCACTGATTTATCTATACATTATACAGGGGGGCCGGTCACTGATTTATCTATACATTATACAGGGGCCGGTCACTGATTTATCTATACATTATACAGGGGGCCGGCTCCAGCTACAGAGGCCTTTTAGCTCATTTCCAGGACACAGTGTGCAGGGTGTGGGATAAACACATATTTCACAAGCAGAGGAAGTGATTGCGACACCTGTGCCTTTCCCATTACACAACCCCGTGAATGTGTGTGTGTGAATGTGTATGTATGTGTTTGTGCGAATGTGTATGTATATATGTGTGTGAATGTGTATGTATGCATGTTTGTGAATGTGTATGTATGCATGTGTGTGAATGCGTATGTATGTGTGTGAATGCGTATGTATGCATGTGTGTGAATGTATGTGTGTGTATGTGTACGTATGTGTGTGTGCTAATGTGTATGTAGCTATATGTACGAATGTGTATGTATGTATGTGTGTGCGAATGTCTATATATGTGTGTGAATGTGTATGTATGCATGTTTGTGAATGTGTATGTATGTGAATGTATGTATGTATGTGTGTGAATGTGTATGTATGTGTGTGTATGGGTACGTATGTGTGTGTGTGCTAATGTGTATGTAGGTATATGTACGAATGTGTATGTATTTTTGTGTGCGAATGTGTATATATGTGTATTTGTGTGTGAATATGTATGTATGTATGTATGTGTGTGTGCAAATGTGTATGTATGTGTATGTATGTGTGTGCTAATGTGTATGTAGGTATATGTACGAATGTGTATGTATGTATGTGTGTGTGCGAATGTGTATGTGTGCGAATGTGTATGTATGTGTGCGAATGCGTATGTGTGTGTGAATGTGTATGTATGTGTAAGTATGTATGTGTGTGCGAATGTGTATGTATGTGTGTGCGAATGTGTATGTATGTGTGTGCGAATGTGTATGTATGTGTAAGTATGTATGTGTGTGTGCGAATGTGTATGTATGTGTGCGAATGCGTATGTGTGTGTGAATGTGTATGTATGTGTATGTATGTGTGTGCGAATGTGTATGTATGTGTGCGAATGTGTATGTATGTGTAAGTATGTATGTGTGTGCGAATGTGTATGTATGTGTGCGAATGCGTATGTGTGTGTGAATGTGTATGTATGTGTAAGTATGTATGTGTGTGCGAATGTGTATGTATGTGTGCGAATGCGTATGTGTGTGTGAATGTGTATGTATGTGTAAGTATGTATGTGTGTGCGAATGTGTATGTATGTGTGCGAATGTGTATGTATGTGTAAGTATGTATGTGTGTGTGCGAATGTGTACGTATGTGTGTGAATGTATGTTTGTGTGCGAATGTGTGTGACTGCCGGGTCAGGCTAATCCCTGGCATGGGAGAAGGGTCCCGTTTTCCAGGACACACATAATTCACACGTTACTCGCTGGTTTATGTAAAGTGCACATCCCCCTGGAGAAGGCAGCATTTTACCTGCTGGTCTGCATAATGTGTCCTGGAGAACGTAGTCATTGGGGTGTCCCAGGGATGGGAGGTCTGACTACAAGACTAAGATCCAGATGCCCCGCAGCGCTGCAGAGGACCCGGATCCTCCTCTCCGGCAGCCTGTGGACGTCTATGCGATGCGCTCAGGCAACCTCCGCTGCTGCCCGGCACATCCACGGGGCTTCTATTTATGCTGCAGGTTATTTACTGTCTTTAATAACGATCTTGTGACGGGACACCCTGCACCCCCACTGGGTGCTCCCGCCAAACTACGTTTCCACCTGCCGGGACACCAGAGGTTAACCCATTCAGCGCCAGACAGAACCAGCGTTGTAGAGAGAAGGGGGGACGCCGCTGCATGTATTTAGCGCATGTACTGTCCTGAGACGGACAGTGAGGTATTATAGCCGCCGACCCCGAGCATCAGACAGAACCAATGCTGGAGTGAAAACAGGACTCAGTTTTACTGAAAACACGTGGGGTATTCAAACAGTACAAGGGGTAATTTACATACAATAGACACAACAAACCACACACAGTTCTCCATAAGGTCCTCCTTTGCACACGGCTCAGTATTTGCACGTAGCCCACCTCAGCCCAGTAGCGGGTCGCTATTGTAGTCTGTGGGGAGGATGGGAAACAGGGCACTTCCCTGAAGTCTGGCTGAAACCTGCTGGAGATCAGATCCAGGTGCACATACTGGCCATAGAGGTCTCTGTCCTGTAAGTCCTGACCCGATGGAGAGTAAAACACCACAGATACCCCCCCCCAAAATGCAGGAACCCCAAATCTGTGTCCGAGCTCCACAGTCTTTAGTCTCTAGTAATTGGGTAAATGTGGCCCTCCTGTACCCAGCCCCCACAAACACAACCCCTTCCAAGGCCAGGGCCCACAGTCTGTAGGGGGAGGTTGGCCCTCAGGCCCCTACAGGAGCCTAGGGCACGAAGATCTTGCGTCGGGTACTAAAGCCGCGTATCAGTGTTTGCCGATGACACAAAGTTAGATAAATACCACCTGATGGGAGAACGGGGAGACCAAGCGAAAGATGAGATTTAATGCGGATAAATGCAAAGCTCTGCATTTTGGAGAAATAAATACATGTAAATTAACCCTTAAATGGAACCGTGTTGGGAAACCATTACGATTGTAGAGAATAAACTTAGCGAGAGTGCCCAATGTCAAGTGGCCGCTGCGAGGGCCGGTAAGATGCTGTCCTGTATAAAAGGGGCACGGGGCTCACGAGGGGGAAATATAATTTTACCCCTGTATAAGGCAATGGAAGAAGATATAATTAGTCCTCGTGGAGCCAACTTTCCAGAGGGGGGCGCCATCGCCATTGTAGCCGGAGCTGCGGTAACCACACCCCGGGCAGCGGCTGCCCAGGCGGAGGCTTCCGTGCAGTTATGGGAATATCCCATCTCAGGGATCCAGCGTGATATCGGAACAGCCGGCTATGTCTGGGCTTTGGGGTGGAAGCCCCCCAGGACATGTCCCAGAATGCTGCCATCTGCCCCAGGCCCCCCACAGATGCAGACAGCGGTGCGAAGCGGTGGCAGATTTATTCCCAATATCTGCGCTGCTCGGTGCTGCCACCATGTGGCGGAAGAATAAACCACAGGCACTGAGCGGGGGGGGTGCTTAACCCTTTTAGTGCCTTGCGTACCTGCATTTACAGGCCCGCCTGCGCTACATCACCGCAAAAAGCTATTTATTATTATTATCACTTTCTGTTTGATTCAGGAACCTGACCCCCCAGGGGCAGCGAGGACCCCCCCAGAGTCCAGGTGACACGTGAAACAACCCAACTGCCCTTTTATGCTCTCTGGAACTCCTTTACTGTATTGTCTGTGTGCTTCTTCCACTGGAAGGCTACTCCGGGTATCTACTACACTTTCAGTGACTTCAACGCCGCCTGTGTGTTTTCTGTTCCACCCGTGACGTCACTACGTACCATCCCGGCTCATTTCCCGCATCCACTGACGCGTATAGCAAAGAAACCACTTTCCGCGGAACTGCGCATGCGCAGTGTGCAGGCGAGGCTCAGCAACCGGCAGTGCAAGAGAGAGAAGACTCTTGGCGGAGCCTCCGGTTTATGCCTTAAATGAACTCTTCAGTGGGGGCGTTTCTAAACATCCCCAGCCTATTACGGGCTGTATGCAAATGAGCAGATGATTCCTTGTCCAATAGGGGTGAGTGTTAGTAAAGGACCCGGTTGCTCCCTCACTGCGGCTGCGCACTAAAGACTTCACGTTACGGGGTTAAATTATTCGTAAACGGTACGGTAATGGATCCAGGGGCGGCCCGTAGCCTGTCGGTGATTAACTCTTTACCCTCGGCTTAAAACTTTGCGGTTATACCTGCTTTTTGCCGATATATGCTTTCTCGTTTCCATAGCGACCTCTCCTTCCGTGTTATAATGCTCTGTGGGGTTCCGTGGCCCTCGGTTTCGCCGGCGCGCGGGGGGTGAGGGGGGTGTCATTGGACAGCGCCAGCGATTTAACCCCTTAAGGACCGGGCTTATTTTTTCTTTTTGCACCCTTTGGGACCGAGGCTGTTTTAACCCTTTGCGGCGCTGGTGTTCAGCTGTCATTTTCTCCTCGCTCATTTACTAAACCCACACAGGTTATATATTGTTGGTTTTTTTCAGGACAAGAAGGGCTTTCTTCAGATACCATAAAAAAAATAATAAAATATGATGAAAAGTTAAAAAAAACCATTTTCTGAATTTTCCCCTAAAAATCTTTTACTCATCCAAAAAAACGAATGAAAAAAACCTGCTAAATAGATTCTACTATTTGTCCTGAGTTTAGAAATGCCCAGTGTTTTTATGGTTTTTATGTTTTTTTTGCTTTTTTTCCTGCACGTTATGGGGCAATAAGTAGCGTTTTACCATTTTAAAAAAACTTTTTTTTCCCAAAGCTGGTCATTCTGCCCCTCATGTGCCATTTCGGGTATATTTGAGCCCGGCCGCTCCAATTTACCCATAAAACCATTCATTTTTATTAAATTAGACACCTGCTGGGTATTTGAAATGCTTTTACTTTAACTCTTTCCGTGTCAAGATTTTTGGGAAGATACAGCGCTGATTTTAGCACTTGCTCATAATAATAAACTTTTTTTCAACTTTTTTTTAACCTTTTGCTGGAACGGGATGGTTCCTCTGATGCATAATCATTTTTAAACGTTACCATTATTTGAATATTTTACTAATCACACAGTGATTAGAAAGCTGGGCTCCATTGACTTGCAGGGTTGGATGCAGTACCTGTATTTAACCTGCAAGTGGAGCCAGATTCTCAGGAGGGTCTGGAGACCCTCTGGCAAACTTTTCCAACTTTTTTTTAACAGCACGGCCGCCATCTTGCGAGTGGCAAAATCACTCGCAGTGGAGGTTGTGAGCGAGCGCTCTCTGGAGCGGTCACAGAGGGTGAGTGTTCGGTGTCAGGCATTTCATTGATCACCTACTAAACTTTTAAAGCATACAGTGTATGGCAGATGTTGACGCCCCGGGGAGGGGCCAGACGGGGCCAATGATGTCGAGGCATTCAGCAACGCGAATAAACTAATCACTTTCTGAGCGTGTTTAATGAAATGACGTGTCAGGCACGTCATAGGTCGTTAAGTGACCGTTTTTACGTGATGTGTCCCGTCAGGGGTTATTACATTTTATTTATATACAAACCCCTGGAAAAAATCCTGCCGTCACGGGGGTGCCCCTGTCATGTGGAATCTTTCGTAGGTTTCTATGGTGACGACCCCCGATATGATGAGATGTGCACCCTTCCCACAGATATGTTGACGGAGAGTGTGGCATTTGCCCTTAGTGGGGTATTTCTGAAGGGTCAGGGGGTACCTAAGAACCAACGCTGGTAATGTGTCTGACAGAACGCAGGTATTATTATTACCCCCCCTGACATTTCAGGTGTCCAGGCAGAGAGTGTGGCAAGAGGCAGGCTTATCTAAGAAGTGGGTGGGACAGGGGGCAATCTGAGGGTCCCCCCAACTGACCCATGCGCCCTACCAAATGACCCATGCCCCCCAATACCCAGAAGTGGGACAGCAGGGCAGCTAGCCGGGACAGTGCCCAAAAATCATGACTGTGCTTGTAAATCCAGGGCTGTTGGGAGGTACGTTATTAAAAAAAACAAAGACTGTCTGCGCTTCTCACCCTAATAAAGTTGGCAACGAATCTATAAACATAATATAAATGAGAGGTTTTGGTTCTATGAATTGGCCAAAGCATAATTAAGCTCACCCGCCACGTCAAGGCGCACTCTCAATAGGGTGAGAACCGACTCTCACCTCCTACATAGTGGGCACACAAAGCAGTTTATACGGCTACCAAAACCTTATTAATGTGTTGGGGGAGGTGCAATTAAACCTCCTCCCTATTAACCCCTGGACAGCAAGCTGCAACCAGACTGATGAGCAGGGCCGGACTGGGACTGAAAAGCAGCCCTGGAAAAATTTGGAGAGCAGCCCCATATAGTTTATCTCACGGTGAAGCTCTTATACCCACACACACCCCTTATACACACCCGAGTCACAGTATGTGCCATTCTTTTTATCTCATTATTTGTATTAAAATGCCAGAAAGCAAAAGTGTTAAAAGGCCCTAATAAATGAAATGCATTACACATAATGGGATCAAAACATTTACTACTGCGAACATTTTTAGATGAAAGAGTTCCATTTTATTCAGTGGAACAAAACACTGATCACATTATTCTTCACGATATTCTGGTAAGAAACTTTTATTTCTTTATTAATTCATGTAGACTATTTTTTCCATATTTAATAAAAGCTATGATTGAGACATGTTTGGTTTTTATTTCCTTTCATTTGACAACCTACCCCAGAGTTATGCACCTCTGCCCCCAGGCTTGCCACTCTGCCCCCCTGATATGCCTTCTAACCCCCTATATGCCACTCTGCCTCCAGAAATGCCTTATACCCCCTATATGCCACTCTGTCCCATGATATGCCTTCTAACCCCCTATATGCCACTCTGCCATATAGGGGGTTAAAAGGCATATCATGGGACAGAGTGGCATATAGTGGGTATAAGGCATTCATGGAGGCAGAGTGGCATGAAGGGGGTTAAAAGGCATATCATGGGGCACTCTGCCTCCAGAAAAGCCTTATGCCCCCTATATGCCACTCTGCCTCCCTGATATGCTTTATACCCTCCTATATGCCACTCTGCCCCATAATATGCCTTTTAATCCCCTATATGCCACTCTGCCTCCAGAAATGCCTTTTACTCCCTATGTCACTCTGCCTCCAGAAATGCCTTATACCCCCCATATGCCACTCTGCCTCCCTGATATGCCTCAACCCTCCTATATGCCCCTCTGCCCCGTGATATGCCTTTTAACCCCCTTTTTTGCCACTCCACCTCCAGATATGCCTTTTGACCCCCTATATGTCACTCTGCATCCAGAAATGCCTTATACCCCTATATGCCACTCTGTCCCATGATATGCCTTCTAACCCCCTATATGCCACTCTGCCATATATAGGGGGTTAAAAGGCATATCATGGGACAGAGTGGCATATAGGGGGGTATAAGGCATTTCTGGAGGCAGAGTGGCATAAAGGGGGTTAAAAGGCATATCATGGGGCACTCTGCCTCCAGAAAAGCCTTATGCCCCCTATATGCCACTCTGCCTCCCCAATATGCTTTATACCGTCCTATATGCCCCTCTGCCCCAAGACATCCCTTTTAACTCCCTTTATGCCACTCTGCCTCCAGATATGCCGTTGACCCCCTATATGTCACTCTGCATCCAGAACTGCCTTATCCCCCTATATGCCACTCAGGCATATAGGGGGTTAAAAGGCATATCATGGGACAGAGTGGCATATAGGGGGGTATAAGGCATTTCTGGAGGCAGAGTGGCATAAAGGGGGTGAAAAGGCATATCATGGGGCACTCTGCCTCCAGAAAAGCCTTATACCCCCCTATATGCCACTCTGCCTCCCTGATATGCCTCAACCCTCCTATATGCCACTCTGTCCCATGATATGCCTTCTAACCCCCTATATGCCACTCTGCCATATAGGAGGTTAAAAAGGCATATCATGGGACATTTTTGTTTACTTTATATGGCAAGCCGATCCAGCTTGCCATATTAAATAAAAAATAATATATGCCACTCTGTCCCATGATATGCCTTCTAACCCCCTATATGCCACTCTGCCATATAGGGGGTTAAAACGCATATCATGGGACAGAGTGGCATATGGGGGGTATAAGGCATTTCTGGAGGCAGAGTGGCATGAAGGGGGTTAAAAGGCATATCATGGGGCACTCTGCCTCCAGAAAAGCCTTATGCCCCCTATATGCCACTCTGCCTCCCCGATATGCTTTATACCCTCCTATATGCTCCTCTGCCCCATGATATACCTTTTAACCCCCTTTATGCCACTCTGCCTCCAGATATGCCTTTTGACCCCCTATATGTCACTCTGACATATAGGGGGTTAAAAGGCATATCATGGGACAGAGTGGCATATAGGGGGGTATAAGGCATTTCTGGAGGCAGAGTGGCATATAGGGGGACACACTTACATACACACACATGCCGATTTTTTTTGTTTTTAACAAATACAAAAAACATACAGTACAAAAAATACATTATTTTACTCACCTTCTACTTCTCTTGACTTCCTGGTAGTTGCACACTGTTCTCCTCTACCTGACATCCGGTGCTGCAGCAGTCTGAGCGCGAGGGGGCGGAGCTTCCACCTCACGCTGCTCCCATCACTATGCAGCCATCAGACTGCTGCGAATGTAATCTAAACGGCCGGCGCGTGCTGATGCCGCCGGCCGGAGCTACTTTAACACTTTTTTTTTATTATTTATATGGTAAGCTGGATCGGCTCGCCATATAAAGTAAAAAAAAAGTATTAAAGCAGAGGCGGCCGGCGGCATCAGCACGCATCGGCCGTTCAGATTACATTCCCAGCAATCTGATGGCCGCATAGTGATGGGAGCAGCGTGAGGGGTGAAAGGTCAGTGCGAGGGGGCGGAGCTTTCACCCCTCACACTGCTCCCATTAGTAGACGGCCATCGCACACGGCTGCTGGGTGCTGATGCCGGCCGGCCGCATCAGCACCCAGCGGCCGCTTTGATTAGATTTCGGGCAGCCTGGGGGGCAGCTCAGCGGCTGTCTTCATGGCCGCCCAGCCCACGGACCCTCCGGCCCACCGGGAAATTTCCCGGTATCCCGGTGGGCCAGTCCGGCCCTGCTGATGAGGAGCCAACAACCTCAAATATGTGCAAACAGGGAAAAGAAAAAATGTCGGGGCGCTAAGCTAGTCACAGGCGCAAATAATACAAATGTGTAATACGAGGCCTACCAAACAGGTGTAAGCATGCTGCAAGAAACAGTGTATTGGCTGTACAATGTATACGGAGGTACGTTATTGGCAGCGCATGATGAGGAACCCATTTTGCGAGGTGTTACCTCTTACACCCAACTCCCTGATGTCATCACACAGAGATACGAGGAGGGGTATCCAGCATGGGGGCCTAGAGTGGTAGATAAGTGGAACAGCCTCCCAGCACAAATGGTAGCAGCCGATCTGCCGGCAGGGCCTGGTTGGTGGGCGCCGCGTATGATCAGTAACGGCGGGTGCGGCGAGTAAACATTTTATTATAATAGATATTATTAAATCTGTACAGAAAGTCGGCCTTTATACAGGGAATTGTAAACCATGAGGAGCGATCCTGCCCGCGGGGTACATGGGGGGATCGGGGGCACTTGTGCGGGGGCTGGGGGGTCATTGTCTGGGCGCCGGCACCGTTAGCTGATCACCGTCTGCCGCTCTGTCTTGGAGCGAGATCTCTCGAAAAACACGTAATCCTAAAAAACACAAATTACACGTTAAAAACATATAAAAAGAGAAAGGACGCTTCATGCGTGACTGGGGGCGGGCATGTAACCCCGCAGGGAGGGGTAAGCACGGGATGTGTAACCCCGCAGGGAGGGGTAAACACGGGACATGTAACACCGTAGGGAGGGGAAAACACGGGACGTGTAACCCCGCAGGGAGAGGAAAACACGGGACGTGTAACCCCGCAGAGAGGGGAAAACACGGGACGTGTAACCCCACAGGGAGGGGAAAAAAACACGGGACGCGTAACCCCGCAGGGAGCGGAAAACACGGGACGCCTCTATTCCCTAACCGCGAGTGCATTCATTTCCCACCTATCGGAATGCGGGTTGTTAGCGTCATGGAGCCTCCCTCTCCCCCCTGTCCTCTCACCACAGCCAGCGACAGGATGCACGCGAATGGCACGCGTGTGTGGTGGAGACATGCGTGTGACTCACCAGGAGGAAGCAGGCGCCCAGTAACACGGCTTTCATCTTCACACCCAGATCCTTCGGAAACTGGATCCCAAAGTTATCGGCGTCGGTGAAGATTTCCTTCGGTAATCCGCCCCACTGCTTACTGATAAGACCCACGCTGCGCGACTCGCACAGGGGCTTCACCTGAGAGGGGGGAGAGAGAGCGTGAGAGACAGAGGGCCACGGTGGGAGACAGAGTGTGAGAGACAGAGGGCCACGGGGGAGAGAGAGTGTGAGAGACAGAGGGCCACGGGGGCAGAGAGAGTGTGAGAGACAGAGGGCCACGGGGGCAGAGAGAGTGTGAGAGACAGAGGGCCACGGGGGCAGAGAGAGCGTGAGAGGCAGAGGGCCACGGGGGGAGAGAGAGTGTGAGAGACAGAGGGCCACGGAGGGAGAGAGAGTGTGAGAGACAGAGGGCCACGGGGGGGGAGTGTGAGCGACAGAGGGCCACGGGGGGAGAGAGAGCGTGAGAGACAGAGGGCCACGTGGGGAGAGAGACGAAAACAGAGGGCCAGCGGGGGGAGAGACGAAAACAGAGGGCCACCAGGAGGAGACGAAAACAGAGGGCCACCGGAGGGAGAGAGAGTGAGAGACAGAGGGCCACGGGGGGGGGAGAGAGAGAGTGAGAGACAGAGGGCCACCGGAGGGAGAGAGAGCGTGAGAGACAGAGGGCCACCAGGGAGGAAGGGACGGACAGGGGGACAGACAAACAGAGGGCTACCGGGGGGGGAGCAAGAGAAACCGGGAGACAGAGGGACACCGGGGGGACTGACGGACAGAGGGACGCGGTTAGGTTATGCAGTAGAAGTCGGGATAGAAGGAGGACAGTTGGGGGGGCATATAAAAAGAGATAACGAGTCCCATTTTTTTTGCCCCTGGACCCCAAATCCTCCATTCTCATCCCTCCCAGCATGCTTTGCTTCCTCTCACCTGAAAGTTGATGTCCCCACAGCAGCTGGACATTAAACACGGCCCGACCACCTTCAGTACCGGCTCCCGGGTCTCGGTCAGGAGGGAGTATTTTGGGACAAACGGGTGCCAGGTCTGGGTAACGTAACCGATGGTGTTTCCCGGAGGACTCTGCACCTCCATCTGACAAAAGTGAGGAAGAGATGGGGGTCAGTTCAGGAATAGCAGAGAGGGCTGCGGGGCAGGATGGAGGGGCAGTGACAGAGCTGTGTGTGTGGGGGGTCAGTATAGGAATAGCAGAGAGGGCTGCGGGGCAGGATGGAGGGGCAGTGACAGAGCTGTGTGTGCGGGGTTAGTATAGGAATAGCAGAGAGGACTGCGGGGCAGGACGGAGGGGCAGTGGCAGAGCTGTGTGTGCGGGGGGTTAGTATAGGAATAGCAGAGAGGGCTGCGGGGCAGGATGGAGGGGCAGTGACAGAGCTGTGTGTGTGTGAGGGGTTAGTATAGGAATAGCAGAGAGGGCTGCGGGGCAGGATGGAGGGGCAGTGACAGAGCTGTGTGTGTGGGGTTAGTATAGGAATAGCAGAGAGGGCTGTGGGGCAGGATGGAGGGGCAGTGACAGAGCTGTGTGTGTGGGGGGGGTTAGTATAGGAATAGCAGAGAGGGCTGCGGGGCAGGATGGAGGGGCAGTGACAGAGCTGTGTGTGTGTGGGGTTAGTATAGGAATAGTAGAGAGGGCTGCGGGGCAGGATGGAGGGGCAGTGACAGAGCTGTGGAGGGGGGGTTAGTATAGGAATAGCAGAGAGGGCTGTGGGGCAGGATGGAGGGGCAGTGACAGAGCTGTGTGTGTGGGGGGGGTTAGTATAGGAATAGCAGAGAGGGCTGCGGGGCAGGATGGAGGGGCAGTGGCAGAGCTGTGTGTGTGGGGGGTTAGTATAGGAATAGCAGAGAGGGCTGCGGGGTAGGATGGAGGGGCAGTGACAGAGCTGTGTGTGGGGGGTTAGTATAGGAATAGCAGAGAGGGGTGCGGGGCAGGATGGAGGGGCAGTGACAGAGCTGTGTGTGTGGGGTTAGTATAGGAATAGCAGAGAGGGCTGCGGGGCAGGATGGAGGGGCAGTGACAGAGCTGTGTGTGTGGGGGGGGGTTAGTATAGGAATAGCAGAGAGGGCTGCGGGGCAGGATGGAGGGGCAGTGACAGAGCTGTGTGTGGGGGGGGTTAGTATAGGAATAGCAGAGAGGGCTGCGGGGCAGGATGGAGGGGCAGTGGCAGAGCTGTGTGTGCGGGGTTAGTATAGGAATAGCAGAGAGGGCTGCGGGGCAGGATGGAGGGGCAGTGACAGAGCTGTGTGTGTGGGGGGTTAGTATAGGAATAGCAGAGAGGGCTGCGGGGCAGGATGGAGGGGCAGTGACAGAGCTGTGTGTGTGCGGGGGGGTTAGTATAGGAATAGCAGAGAGGGCTGCGGGGCAGGATGGAGGGGCAGTGACAGAGCTGTGTGTGTGGGGGGGGTTAGTATAGGAATAGCAGAGAGGGCTGCGGGGCAGGATGGAGGGGCAGTGACAGAGCTGTGTGTGTGTGCGGGGTTAGTATAGGAATAGCAGGGAGGGCTGCGGGGCAGGATGGAGGGGCAGTGACAGAGCTGTGTGTGTGGGGTTAGTATAGGAATAGCAGAGAGGGCTGCGGGGCAGGATGGAGGGGCAGTACAGGAATAGCAGGATGGAGGGGGTCAGACTTGTTGCCCCCGGGGTCTCACCTCTTGCAGGCAGCAGGGGAAGCAGCAGCTGGTGCATTTCAGCGGACGTCTAAAGTGGATAATCTCTCGCCCCGAGGGGTCACAGACCTGGAGGGTGAGCGGGCGGCTGGAGCCACAGAACCAGCGCGCGCAGACACTACTCCGCTCCTGCGCAGTGAAGATTCTCTGCCCCATGCTGTTCCGTAACTCGTACTGATTGCACGTCTCGAAACCTGTGACGGCTGAGAGTGCGAAGCGTGAGGGAGACAGAAAGAGACGGGGGGGGAGAGGGGATGGAGGGACAGGGGGGAGAGGGGGACACACATATATATATATATTAAAAAGTAGCTTAACCCTCTCCATCCCACAGGACAGGGAGGGGCATGAGATTGGGTCCTTCCGAAGAGGATTGCATTTACTTTAACCTCCCCTTACCCTAAGAGACAGAGTGTGAGGGGCTGGGGATAAAGATACCCCCACAGAGGGCATTACTTACATGTGAGGGGCTGGGGATAAAGATACCCCCACAGAGGGCATTACTTACATGTGAGGGGCAGAGCATAAAGATACCCCCACAGAGGGCATTACTTACATGTGAGGGGCAGAGGATAAAGATACCCCCACAGAGGGCATTACTTACATGTGAGGGGCAGAGGATAAAGATACCCCCACAGAGGGCATTACTTACATGTGAGGGGCAGAAGATAATGATACCCCCACAGAGGGCATTTCCCGGCTGACTGCAAGAAAACCCCTTTTCTAGCATTTTAAGGGGCAATAATTAATCTCCGGCCCTCGAGTGCCTGTGCAATGTCACCCCTGGACCCTCACCTTCCAGGAGCTCCTTCTTCTGATGGATTAAAATTTGGTCGATCTGGAAAATAAGGACACGAAGGAGACGTCGGCGGCCATTGAAATAACGTTAAAAAAAACCCACATTTATTACATGAAATAATTAGAAATATTTATATTTTGGAATCATTTTTCTCTCGTTTATTTCCCTCGTTTCTTTTCTGATCACCTCGCCTGCTGTACAGGCAGCGATCAGTAAACTGTGCCTGCGGCCCTGCTTGCCTGATCGCACTCTGCTGCACGCTGATCATCAGTGGCCCCAGCGGGGTCTCCATTAATCTAAGGGATCCTTCCTGGGGGCCCCAAATTAAAAACTCAAATGGCTGCCTGCGAGGGGGTTGTCTGCTGGGATAATGCCACGTACCAATGGGGTAATTGCGTCTGCTACACGGGCAGCTGCTTATTACACGCTTTAGAGGGGTAATTATACAGCAGGGGCAGCACAGTGGGAGAACCAGGAGAGCGGGGCAGAAAAGACCCAAATGCCCCACCTACTCTGCCCTTTTTGAACCCCCCTTTCCATATGAATTATTAAGCAGAGCTTTATGAACGCCCCAAGCTTTCTGGAAATTCCTTTTCTGCGTTTGCCTGCCCCACTTCCACTGGAAGGCTATTCCAAGTATCTACTACCCTTTTTGTAAAGTAGAAGTTTTTCCAGTCTAACCTCAGGAGAGGCGTCAGGGGCTGATGTAGTGAGAGGAGTTCCCAGCCCCCGTTCACTGTCAGCCGCTCCCTGCGTGTTTCGTGAGGGCTGTGAACGGGGACACGCCAGACGCCCCGAGGGAATCCGCAGTTTGCACCTTCATACTCAGGAATGTGATTTGCATTACAGGCCACGCCCTTCCACAGCTGGCTATTTTTGAGGTGGGTGTTGCCTGAGATTTAGGATATCTCAGTATAGGTCCCGATATAATGCAGTGTACAGTCCCTACTCCCTACAGTCCCTACTCCCTACAGTCCCTATCAGGTACAGTCCCTACTCCCTACAGTCCCTACTCCCTTCAGTCCCTACTCCCTACAGTCCCTATCAGGTACAGTCCCTGCTACCTACAGTCCCTACTCCCTACAGACCCTACTCCCTACAGTCCCTACTCCCCACAGTCCCTATCAGGTACAGTCCCTACTCCCTACAGTCCCTACTCCCTACAGTCCCTATCAGGTACAGTCCCAACTCCCTACAGTGCCTATCGGATACAGTCCCTCCTCCCTACAGTCTTTACTCCCTACAGTGCCTATCGGGTACAGTCCCTACTCCCTACAGTCCCTACTCCCTACAGTCCCTATCGGGTACAGTCCCTACTCCCTACAGTCCCTATCAGGTACAGTCCCTACTCCCTACAGTCCCTATCGGGTCCAGTCCTTACTCCCCACATTCCCTACTCCCTACAGTCCCTATCGGGTACAGTCCCTACTCCCTACAGTCCCTATTGTGTACAGTCTCTACTCCCTACAGTACCTATCGGGTACAGTCCCTACTCCCTACAGTCCCTGTTGTGTACAGTCTCTACTCCCTACAGTACCTATCAGGGTACAGTCCCTACTCCTTAGAGTCCCTATCGGGTACAGTCCCTAATCCCTACAGTCCCTATCGGGTACAGTCCCTACTCCCTACAGTCTATGTTGGGCACAGTCCCTACTCCCTACAGCCCCTATCGGGTACAGTCCTGACTCCCTACAGCCCCTGTTGGGTACAGTCCCTACTCCCTACAGCCCCTGTCGGGTACAGTCCCTACTCCCTACAGATTTAATGTTTCAATTTGCCAAATACCCCTCCGTTTATGCACCACTATACCCCTCTTTAATTAACCCCAATGCGCTGCCTCATGGACAGACAGGTGGGTACCTGGTCCAGATATGCCAGCCCGCTGGGGGCAGCTCCGCCGCTCACAGGCATGTAAGGAGTGCCCCCTGGAAGAGGCTCCGGCTGTGGATGTGTCGGGGGGTGCATCGGATGGTGTGGGGGGATGCTGCTTCCAGGGTAGTCATGAAAACCAGGGGACGGAGGTGCAGGGGGGGCTGACGGACCAGAATATGGGGGGGAAGAATAGGGAGGGGCAGGGTATCCAGCCATGGGTGAGGGATAACCTGGAATTATAGAGAACAAGTGTAAATAGGGCTGTTATTCTGGTATAATAACACAATACCTAGTATTCTATGGTATATACAGTATATAATAACAGCCCATATATTAGACACATTTAAATGGCAACTGTCTCCCCTCCCCCGTCATTACAAACACTGCGTGAACCAATCAGCAAAATCATAACCGCAGGATCCCACAGATCAGGATTCCCGTGGACACAAGCCCCCAGTGTATTCCCTTTACGTAATTTAAGGGTTACTTTGTGGTGGCAGCCATTTTGTTTGTATAAGACACGCCCCTTCCTTTCCTGATGGTAAATTGAATGTTTTCTCCATCAAGAGTAAAGTATCGCATCTCTTTCTCATTCGAGTTTCCATATTTATAGTTTGCAACGAGGGGTTAATGCCCTTATTGGTATTTTACACAATTCTGGTGAAATGATCCCATTTTACTGTGAATTAACCTTTCGCTGGCTGGAAGAAAATACGAGGCCATTGTTTCTCGTTGTGTGTGTAGCTACTGCGTCGCTTTGTTTAGTGTGTGGCTCGTGTTTATTTGGGGTCAGGAAGGCATTAGTACAGCGCTGCGGAATATGACGGCGATATATAAATCACTAATAACAGCATATTGTACAGCGCTGCAGAATCTGACGGCGCCATATAGATAACAGTCAATGGCTCACATTACCTGGACCTGGAGCCGCCATTTTCATCGCTGACACATCGGCCGGCCTACCAAATGCAGAAATGTAATTAGTATAACAGGAAGCTGGGGCAATCAAGGAGGTGGGAAGAGTGAGGGTGAGTGGCTGGGGCAGATTCCCAGGGTAGTTTTGGATTGTTGCTGGGCGAGATATGATTCCATTAGGTGATGTCACCTTAACAGATCCCCCATATTACCCCCAAACGTGCAGCATGGTTTCCCTGATGCTCATTGGTCACGAGACGCATATCGAGGAACCTAACATGTCCTAGAGGATGAGTGTGCACTTAATCTCCCAACATGCCGAATAACCTGGCAGGTGCACTTTTGTTTTGGGGTGTGGTTAGAGGCGTGGTTTGGGTGGGGCTATTTGTGTTACAGAGCGGAGCTTTCTAGAAGAAGAATTATGGGTTAGGGCTGCAGAACCCTGTGATACCCCCATACCCAGCAAGAAAAGAGGGGCATCAGGGGAGAAAAGAGGGGCATCAGGGGAAGGAGAGAAAGGGGGAAGACAGGGGAAGTAAGAAAAGGACATAGGGGAGGGGGACTGTCCTAACTTACCGGGACACTTGGGTGTGTTACATGGTTTGTGTGTGTGTGTGACGCAGTAGGCAGGGTGGTCTGAGCTGGAATGTGAGTGCAGGTTTTGGCCTTCGATGGGGTTATAGGGCTCAGTCAGGACGCCGGGTTCAGTGGTGGGTCCCAGGAGGGTACAGAGAGTGGACGGGGGGTTTAGTGGTGGGTCCCAGGAGGGTACAGAGAGTGGACGGGGGGTTTAGTGGTCGGTCCCAAGAGGGCACAGAGAGTGGACGGGGGGTTCAGTGGTGGGTCCCAGGAGGGTACAGAGAGTGGACGGGGGTTTAGTGGTCGGTCCCAGGAGGGTACAGAGAGTGGACGGGGGGTTTAGTGGTGGGTCCCAGGAGGGTACAGAGAGTAGACGGGGGGTTTAGTGGTCGGTCCCAAGAGGGCACAGAGAATGGACGGGGGGTTCAGTGGTGGGTCCCAGGAGGGTACAGAGAGTGGACGGGGGTTTAGTGGTCGGTCCCAGGAGGGTACAGAGAGTGGACGGGGGGTTCAGTGGTGGGTCCCAGGAGGGTACAGAGAGTGGACGGGGGTTTAGTGGTCGGTCCCAGGAGGGTACAGAGAGTGGACGGGGGTTTAGTGGTGGGTCCCAGGAGGGTACAGAGAGTGGACGGGGGTTTAATGGTGGGTCCCAGGAGGGTACAGAGAGTGGACGGGGGGTTCAGTGGTGGGTCCCAGGAGGGTACAGAGAGTGGACGGGGGGTTCAGTGGTGGGTCCCAGGAGGGTACAGAGAGTGGACGGGGGTTTAGTGGTGGGTCCCAGGAGGGTACAGAGAGTGGACAGGGGTTTAGTGGTGGGTCCCAGGAGGGTACAGAGAGTGGACGGGGGTTTAGTGGTGGGTCCCAGGAGGGCACAGAGAGTGGACGGGGAGAGTTCAGTGGTCGGTCCCAGGTGGGTAGAGAGAGAGTGGACGGGGGTTTTAGTGGTGGGTCCCAGGAGGGTACAGAGAGTGGATGGGGGGGTTAATGGTTGGTCCCAGGAGGGTACAGAGAGTGGACGGCGGGTTTAGTTGTCAGTCCCAGTAGGGTAATGTGAGTGCTTTAGGCTGTGAGTTTCCTCAGTAAGTACCCGAGTATGAGTGGGCTTCCTTGTGGGTTTGTTGTGTCAGTGGCTCAGAAGTGGCTGGGTGGGGAGCGGGGCGAGGCCGGGTGGCGTCTCGTTTCTGACAGAAAATGAATTGTTTAAAAGAGAGAAGAATGTAATGTCTGATTCATCCCTGAGAGGCCAGGAGAACAAAACAAAGAGAGGCGCATGCGAGACACGGGGAGACAAAGAGACACCACTGAAGGGGGCACGTGGGAGGACGGGGGGGGGTGGACATGGAAATACCAAGGAGTGGGGGGTGAGCATGGGATTACTGGAGTGAGTACAGAGGGGGGTATGGGATTACTGGAGTTGGTACAGAGGGGGGTATGGGATTACTGGAGTTGGTACAGGGGGGTATGGGATTACTGGAGTTGGTACAGGGGGGGGTATGGGATTACTGGAGTGAGTACAGAGGGGGGGTATGGGATTACTGGAGTGAGTACAGGGGGGGGTATGGGATTACTGGAGTGAGTACAGAGGGGGGTATGGGATTACTGGAGTTGGTACAGAGGGGGGTATGGGATTACTGCAGTGAGTACAGGGGGGTATGGGATTACTGGAGTGAGTACAGGGGGGTATGGGATTACTGGAGTTGGTACAGAGGGGGGTATGGGATTACTGGAGTTGGTACAAAAGGGGGGGTATGGGATTACTGGAGTGATTACAGGGGGGGTATGGGATTATTGGAGTGAGTACGGGGGGGTATGGGATTACTGAAGTGGGTACAGTGGGGGGTTATGGGGTTTCTGGAGAGAGTACAGAGGGGGGAAGGGATTACTGGAGTGAGTACAGGGGGGGGTATGGGATTACTGGAGTTGGTGCAGTGGGGGAGGGGGGTATGGGAATACTGGAGTGGGTACAGAGGGGGTATGGGGTTTCTGGAGTGAGTACAGAGGGGGTTTGGGGTTTCTGGAGTGAGTACAGAGGGGGTTTGGGGTTTCTGGAGTTGGTACAGAGGGGGTACTGGATTACTGGAGTGAGTACAGAGGGGGTTTGGGGTTTCTGGAGTGAGTACAGAGGGGGTTTGGGGTTTCTGGAGTGAGTACAGGGGGGTTTGGGGTTTCTGGAGTGAGTACAGGGGGGGTTTGGGGTTTCTGGAGTGAGTACAGAGGGGGTTTGGGGTTTCTGGAGTTGGTACAGAGGGGGTATGGGGTTTCTGGAGTTGGTACAGAGGGGGTATTGGATTACTGGAGTGGGTACAGAGGGGGTTTGGGGTTTCTGGAGTTGGTACAGAGGGGGTATTGGATTACTGGAGTGAGTACAGGGGGGGTTTGGGGTTTCTGGAGTTGGTACAGAGGGGGTATGGGGTTTCTGGAGTTGGTACAGAGGGGGTATTGGATTACTGGAGTGGGTACAGAGGGGGTTTGGGGTTTCTGGAGTTGGTACAGAGGGGGTATTGGATTACTGGAGTGGGTACCGTGGGGGGGGAATACTAGGGGTATATGTCAGGGACTTAAGAAATGCAGGAAAGGAGAATGGGGGCAGGTAGATGGGGCAATAACATTGAAAGGAGTAGACAGGGTAAGAAAGTCAAAGGGAGTCATACCGGGGATTATAAAGTTAAAGGCGAAGTGGGTAAAGCAGGAATCGGGGCAGTGGGGCAGTTCCCTACCTTGTTGCCCTCCCCCGGGGTCTCCAGCCCCCTCTCTAGCTCAGGATCACTTCTTTCTCCAGCTGGGGTTTATTCGGCTATTTTTTCCTGTTGGGAGGAGGAAGAGATGAGGCTGTACCCAATGGCTGACAGCAGGAGGAGGGCAGGGAGGGGGCTCCCCTGGGGGCAAGGGAGGGAGGGAGAGAGAGAGAAGGGAGAGGGAGGAGAGAAAGGAAAAAGGGGAAGGACTGGAGAGACAAAGAAGAGAGAGTCTGGAGAGAAGTGAGAGACGGCAAGGCGAGGAGGAAGGAAAGTGCATGGAAAGAGGGGCGAGAGTGCAGACAGAAAAACTTAGTAGGGAGTGGGGAGAGAGAGAGCAGGGAGAAGGGAGAGTAAGCAAGAAGAGGAGAGATAGAGAGAGGAGAAAGATATGAAGGGAAATGAACCAGGGGACGTTGGGACTGGGTGTGGGGGCCGCAGGCGGCCTGGCCTCCCTGATCTGTCACGCGCATACCTGGGAACTTTCTAAATGAGCGGAAACATTTACCCTTTAATAGCCCATTGTGAAGATTGGGTCACCTGCATTCAAGCAGGGATATCAGCCATAACATACTAGGAGCAAAAGCACCAATCGGGAGCCTTACATAAGATCACAGCGGGGAGAATAGGACTCAGCTCGAGACTGGAATCTGCCCCTTCATCTGGGGCAAAAACACTGAGGCACTGGGGCAAACCCTGAGAGTTCACGGGTATGGTAATGGGCCGGGGGCCCATGTGGATTATAGGGCCTGCATTGCCTCTTTCTGGGGATGGGAGCCTTGTGGGCAAGGGAGCAGAACAAGCGGTTAACCCCCCCCCGGCGACTTGCCTCCCTCTACCCGTTATCCCCGCTACCCCCCGGCGACGCCCCTCTCTCCACCCGTTATCCCCTTTCCCCCCCGGCGACTCGCCTCTCTCCACCCGTTATCCCCTCTCCCCCTGGGACTCACCTCTCTCCACACGTTATCCCCTCTACCCCCTAGGACTCGCCTCTCTCCACCTGTTATCCCCTCTACCCCCTAGGACTCGCCTCTCTCCACCCGTTATCCCCTCTACCCCCGGGACTCGCCTCTCTCCACCTGTTATCCCCTCTACCCCCTAGGACTCGCCTCTCTCCACCCGTTATCCCCTCTACCCCCTGGCGACTCCTCTCTCCCCCCAGGAGTCGCCTCTCTCCCCCCAGGACTCGCCTCTCTCCACCCGTTATCCCCTCCCTTTTTGATTTGGAACGACATTTTTTTAGTCAAAAGGGGGAGATCCCGGACACCTTCTGGAGTCACCTTTCATTATATAAATTTAAAAAAGTTCCCCTGTGTAAGGTGCAGCAGCAGTAGTAGTAGCAGGGCACTGGGCCTTGGCGGGCAGGCGGACAGTGGCACATCATAGGCACATGCAGCCCCGTGGAGCAGGACTGGATTTCCCCAATATTGTATATTATATCACCAATAGTTATCAATGAAGAATAATAGATGATATGATAGAAAGATACTTTGAGAGGATATCTCTGGGAAGCGTTTCATGCGAAATAACTGAGCGGGGTCCCTGGGACAGAAGATCCTGACTGCGGAAATGTGTGAAAATCCCGCCATATATTATATATATAAAACGGGGCAAGAGCAGGAGCGGATCCAGGGGAGAGACCAGCCTGCTGCTGCCCCCCGGTGCTCATACCGGGAATTGCTGATCAGCAGCATGTGCTGGAGGCCTGGGTTTAGATTATGTGCCTCTGGGCCAGAAAGGGGTTAATACCTTAACCTTCGCTATGGTGATCTCTATGGTGATGGGTGGATTAGTCCATCTCACCTCCAGCATCCCTGGGCGGGGGGAGATCATCTTACTGTAAGGGCGTCTATAAATAGGGGCGTCTCGCGTTTCTCGCGCTGTCTCTTTTGTGTTGGGGTAATTATTGTCCAGCTGTCAGGCCGGATACAGCAGGATGGGGCCGACGCGGCTTCCGGCCGTGAGTCGGGGTTCCAGGACATGTTGTAACGCTTTGTTGACCAGCTGCATGAATTAATTCATTATAGGCTTTCTCCTCGTTCTCCAACGTGCTGAAATGTGATGTCACGCGTGGCTCTGACCACATAACCCGGGCATTGGCAGTGAAATAAGCCTGATTACCAGGACGGCCCCACAGATTTGTGATCTTTGGTAGCTATGTACTCAATGTGGTTGGTATGCAATCCTCGTGCTGATTAATTAACAGATAAATGACCACTGTAGCGGTGCCCCCAGCTCCTGAGACCACCCAGTAAGGGTTGTACCGAAAGGAACCTCATCCAGAAGCAGATGGTAATCTGTGTGGTTTCATGTGTATCCCTCTGCCTGACATGTGTTGTGCGTGTCTCAATCTCACAAAACCTGCGGGCAACCACCTGTGACTTAGATCCTGCGCCTACATATCCCATCCCTGCCCCTACATATCCCCTCCCTGCGCCTACATATCTCCTCCCTGCCCCTACATATCCCCTCCCTGCACCTACATATCCCCTCCCTGCCCCTACATATCCCCTCCCTGCCCCTACATATCCCCCCCCTGCCCCTACATATCTCCTCCCTGCCCCTACATATCCCCTCCCTGTCCCTACATATCCCCTCCCTGCCCCTACATATCCCCTCCCTGCCCCTACATATCCCCTCCCTGCCCCTACATATCCCCTCCCTGCGCCTACATATCTCCTCCCTGCCCCTACATATCCCCTCCCTGCCCCTACATATCCCCTCCCCGCGCCTACATATCCCATCCCTGCCCCTACATATCCCCTCCCTGCGCCTACATATCTCCTCCCTGCCCCTACATATCCCCTCCCTGCCCCTACATATCCCCTCCCTGCACCTACATATCCCCTCCCTGCCCCTATATATCCCCTCCCTGCCCCTACATATCCCCTCCCTGCGCCTACATATCTCCTCCCTGCGCCTACATATCTCCTCCCTGCCCCTACATATCCCCTCCCTGTCCCTACATATCCCCTCCCTGCACCTACATATCCCCTCCCTGCCCCTACATATCCCCTCCCTGCCCCTACATATCCCCTCCCTGCGCCTACATATCTCCTCCCTGCACCTACATATCCCCTCCCTGCTCCTACATATCCCCTCCCTGCGCCTACATATCTCCTCCCTGCCCCTACATATCCCCTCCCTGCACCTACATATCCCCTCCCTGCCCCTACATATCCCCTCCCTGCTCCTACATATCTCCTCCCTGCCCCTACATATCCCCTCCCTGTCCCTACATATCCCCTCCCTGCACCTACATATCTCCTCCCTGCCCCTACATATCCCCTCCCTGCCCCTACATATCCCCTTCCTGCCCCTACATATCTCCTCCCTGCGCCTACATATCTCCTCCCTGCCCCTACATATCCCCTCCCTGTCCCTACATATCCCCTCCCTGCACCTACATATCTCCTCCCTGCCCCTACATATCCCCTCCCTGCCCCTACATATCCCCTCCCTGCCCCTACATATCCCCTCCCTGCGCCTACATATCCCCTCCCTGCCCCTACATATCTCCTCCCTGCCCCTACATATCTCCTCCCAGCACCTACATATCCCCTCCCTGCACCTACATATCCCCTCCCTGCGCCTACATATCTCCTCCCTGCTCCTACATATCCCCTCCCTGCGCCTACATATCCCCTCCCTGCCCCTACATATCCCCTCCCTGCCCCTACATATCCCCTCCCTGCCCCTACATATCCCCTCCCTGCGCCTACATATCTCCTCCCTGCCCCTACATATCCCCTCCCTGCCCCTACATATCCCCTCCCTGCGCCTACATATACCCTCCCCGCCCCTACATATCTCCTCCCCGCGCCTACATATCCCCTCCCCGCTCCCACATATCTCCTCCCCGCACCTACATATCCCCTCCCCGCACCTACATATCCCCTCCCTGCTCCCACATATCCCCTCCCTGCACCTACATATCCCCTCTCTGCACCTACATAGCTCCTCCCTGCTCCTACATATCCCCTCCCTGCCCCTACATATCCCCTCCCTGCGCCTACATATCTCCTCCCTGCCCCTACATATCCCCTCCCTGCCCCTACATATCTCCTCCCTGCGCCTACATATCCCCTCCCTGCGCCTACATATCCCCTCCCTGCCCCTACATATCCCCTCCCTGCCCCTACATATCCCCTCCCTGCGCCTACATATACCCTCCCTGCGCCTACATATCTCCTCCCTGCCCCTACATATCTCCTCCCTGCCCCTACATATCTCCTCCCCGCACCTACATATACCCTCCCTGCGCCTACATATCTCCTCCCTGCCCCTACATATCTCCTCCCTGCCCCTACATATCTCCTCCCTGCACCTACATATCTCCTCCCTGCCCCTACATATCCCCTCCCTGCCCCTACATATCCCCTCCCTGCCCCTACATATCCCCTTCCTGCCCCTACATATCTCCTCCCTGCGCCTACATATCTCCTCCCTGCCCCTACATATCCCCTCCCTGTCCCTACATATCCCCTCCCTGCACCTACATATCTCCTCCCTGCCCCTACATATCCCCTCCCTGCCCCTACATATCCCCTCCCTGCGCCTACATATCTCCTCCCTGCCCCTACATATCCCCTCCCTGCCCCCTACATATCCCCTCCCTGCCCCTACATATCTCCTCCCTGCCCCTACATATCCCCTCCCTGCCCCTACATATCCCCTCCCTGCCCCTACATATCCCCTCCCTGCGCCTACATATACCCTCCCTGCGCCTACATATCTCCTCCCTGCCCCTACATATCTCCTCCCTGCTCCTACATATCCCCTCCCTGCCCCTACATATCCCCTCCCTGCCCCTACATATCCCCTCCCTGCCCCTACATATCTCCTCCCTGCCCCTACATATCCCCTCCCTGCCCCTACATATCTCCTCCCTGCCCCTACATATCCCCTCCCTGCCCCTACATATCCCCTCCCTGCGCCTACATATACCCTCCCTGCGCCTACATATCTCCTCCCTGCCCCTACATATCTCCTCCCTGCCCCTACATATCTCCTCCCTGCACCTACATATACCCTCCCTGCGCCTACATATCTCCTCCCTGCCCCTACATATCTCCTCCCTGCCCCTACATATCTCCTCCCTGCACCTACATATCTCCTCCCTGCCCCTACATATCCCCTCCCTGCCCCTACATATCCTCTTCCTGCCCCTACATATCTCCTCCCTGCGCCTACATATCTCCTCCCTGCCCCTACATATCCCCTCCCTGTCCCTACATATCCCCTCCCTGCACCTACATATCTCCTCCCTGCCCCTACATATCCCCTCCCTGCCCCTACATATCCCCTCCCTGCGCCTACATATCCCCTCCCTGCCCCTACATATCTCCTCCCTGCCCCTACATATCTCCTCCCAGCACCTACATATCCCCTCCCTGCACCTACATATCCCCTCCCTGCCCCTACATATCCCCTCCCTGCGCCTACATATCCCCTCCCTGCGCCTACATATCTCCTCCCTGCTCCTACATATCCCCTCCCTGCCCCTACATATCCCCTCCCTGCGCCTACATATCTCCTCCCTGCGCCTACATATCCCCTCCCTGCCCCTACATATCCCCTCCCTGCCCCTACATATCTCCTCCCTGCGCCTACATATCCCCTCCCTGCCCCTACATATCCCCTCCCTGCGCCTACATATCTCCTCCCTGCTCCTACATATCTCCTCCCTGCCCCTACATATCCCCTCCCTGCCCCTACATATCCCCTCCCTGCACCTACATATCTCCTCCCTGCCCCTACATATCTCCTCCCTGCCCCTACATATCTCCTCCCTGCACCTACATATCTCCTCCCTGCCCCTACATATCCCCTCCCTGCCCCTACATATCCCCTCCCTGCCCCTACATATCTCCTCCCTGCGCCTACATATCCCCTCCCTGCCCCTACATATCCCCTCCCTGCGCCTACATATCTCCTCCCTGCTCCTACATATCTCCTCCCTGCCCCTACATATCCCCTCCCTGCCCCTACATATCCCCTCCCTGCCCCTACATATCCCCTCCCTGCACCTACATATCTCCTCCCTGCCCCTACATATCTCCTCCCTGCCCCTACATATCTCCTCCCTGCACCTACATATCTCCTCCCTGCCCCTACATATCTCCTCCCTGCCCCTACATATCCCCTCCCTGCCCCTACATATCCCCTCCCTGCGCCTACATATCCCCTCCCCGCTCCTACATATCTCCTCCCTGCATGTATGGGATTTTTTGATTATTTCCAGTCAGGCTTCAGAAAACGTCATAGCGATGAAGCTGCCCCGGTTCGCGTTCTGAGTGACCTCCTGATGGCAAGAGACATTCAATCCTAATTCTTCTAGATCTGTCAGCAGCATTGGGCACCGTTGATCATAAGATTCTGATTGAGCGGCTGAAAGCCCTACGCGGGCCGGGAGGCACAGTTCTAACATGGTTTAAATCCTTCCTCACAAACAGGTCACTGAGGGTGTCATCAGGAACGCGTTCCTCAGCTCCCACACCACCAACGTGTGGAGTACAAGGATCCATTCTATCCCCCACCCTATCTGCCCTATACCTGCTGCCACCGGGGGGCATCATCATACAACATGGACAGAACGCAGCAGCCAGACTATTAACAAATCAACCCCGCTCGTGCCATATTATTTTACCTATTTTACGGTCTCTCCATTGGCTTCCTATCAAATGGAGAATTCACTTTAAGATAGGCGTGTTGTCATTTAAAGCCCTAAAGGACCCGGGACCCTGTTACCTGAAAGAGCTATTAACTCCCGACATCCCTGCTCGCCCCCTCCGATCCTGGCTTGTTTCAAAGACGTTTGGTGCGTCTTATACTGAGGGATTAAAGAGTCTGGAGGCTCTTCGAAGGGAGGCATCGGGAGGCTTGGGGCTGTCTTCAGAGGAGGGAGGCTATCTGCAGAGGGGAGGAAGCCTTGGCGCCATCTTCGGAAGGGAGGCTTGCGCTGCCTTTGGAGCGAGGGGTCCATCTTCAGAGGGGAGGCTTGGAGCTGTCTTCAGAGGGGAGGCTCAGGGCCGTCTTCAGAGACTTGGGGTGACTCCGGGCCCTGTAGCTTAATCTATAATGAGGTTGTTGTGGTGAAAATTTCAGGGACCCCAATCCCAGTTTAAAGCTTTATTATCAGGTGGGTATGGGGCAGAGTGTACTTCACATAAAATACCCCACAGGAGATGTATCAGGTGGGTATGGGGCAGAGTGTACTTCACATAAAATACCCCACAGGAGATGTATCATCAGGTGGGTATGGGGCAGAGTGTACTTCACATAAAATACCCCACAGGAGATGTATCATCAGGTGGGTATGGGGCAGAGTGTACTTCACATAAAATACCCCACAGGAGATGTATCATCAGGTGGGTATGGGGCAGAGTGTACTTCACATAAAATACCCCACAGGAGATGTATCAGGTGGGTATGGGGCAGAGTGTACTTCACATAAAATACTCCACAGGAGATGTATCATTAGGTGGGGATGGGGCAGAATGTAACCCACATAACAGACACAAGAGGGAGACATTTGAAGTCTGTTATTCACAATACAAACACCAGAGGGCGATATGTAAGAAAGGTCCTGGTTTGGGAATGGAGCGGTTTATTTTTTTATAAAAAAAAAATTTGTGGCTCAGGTATTGGTATCCAGCCTTGCCTCCTCATTAACAATGCAATCCTTTGTCGTGGGGTGGGAGGCATCTGTTGTGATACTAGGTGGATCTGTCTCTGTTATCCTTTCCACCAAACACACGTGTTATTAACCATTAGCATAGTGAATGAGAGCCGTATTGGCAGATTCCCAGGGTCTCTGGGTGAATGGGCAGATTCTCAGGGTCTCTGGGTGAATGGGCAGATTCTCAGGGTCTCTGGGTGAATGGGCAGATTCTCAGGTCTCTGGGTGAATGGGCAGATTCTCAGGGTCTCTGGGTGAATGGGCAGATTCTCAAAGTCTCCGGGTGAATGGGCAGATTCTCAGGGTCTCCGGGTGAATGGGCAGATTCTCAGGGTCTCCAGGTGAATGGGCAGATTCTCAGGGTTTCTGGGTGAATGGGGAGATTCTCAGGGTCTCCGGGTGAATGGGCAGATTCTCAGGGTCTCTGAGTGAATGGGCAGATTCTCAGGTCTCTGGGTGAATGGGGAGATTCTCAGGGTCTCTGAGTGAATGGGCAGATTCTCAGGGTCTCCGGGTGAATGGGCAGATTCTCAGGGTCTCCGGGTGAATGGGCAGATTCTCAGGGTCTCCGGGTGAATGGGCAGATTCTCAGGGTCTCTGGGTGAATGGGCAGATTCTCAGGTCTCTGGGTGAATGGGGAGATTCTCAGGGTCTCTGGTTGAATGGGCAGATTCTCAGGGTCTCTGGGTGAATGGGCAGATTCTCAGGGTCTCTGGGTGAATGGGCAGATTCTCAGGTCTCTGGGTGAATGGGCAGATTCTCAGGTCTCTGAGTGAATGGGCAGATTCTCAGGGTCTCTGAGTGAATGGGCAGATTCTCAGGGTCTCCAGGTGAATGGGCAGATTCTCAGGGTCTCTGTGTGAATGGGCAGATCCCCAGGGTCTCTGGGTGAATGGGCAGATTCTCAGGTCTCTGGGTGAATGGGGAGATTCTCAGGGTCTCCGGGTAAATGGGCAGATTCTCAGGGTCTCGGGGTGAATGGGCAGATTCTCAGGGTCTCTGGGTGAATGGGCAGATTCTCAGGGTCTCTGAGTGAATGGGCAGATTCTCAGGGTCTCCAGGTGAATGGGCAGATTCTCAGGGTCTCTGTGTGAATGGGCAGATCCCCAGGGTCTCTGGGTGAATGGGCAGATTCTCAGGTCTCTGGGTGAATGGGGAGATTCTCAGGGTCTCCGGGTAAATGGGCAGATTCTCAGGGTCTCGGGGTGAATGGGCAGATTCTCAGGGTCTCTGGGTGAATGGGCAGATTCTCAGGGTCTCTGTGTGAATGGGCAGATTCTCAGGGTCTCCAGGTGAATGGGCAGATTCTCCTCCTTTGAAATAAATTCCCTGCCGTCCTTTACCTTTGTTGTTTGTACAAATTAACCCCAGCTTGGAAAAAACAGTGAAGCTAAAGGTTTTTAACTCCCTTCCCCGTGACCCAAATTTACCCCCCTCTCATCTGGATCAAAAACTGGTGGAACCGGCCTATCCCCACTCAATAGCGGCACTGAGAACAGAACAGCCCCAGGGATCGCTAGACTCCAACGAGGGGCTGCAGAACCCGCATTATTCCTCCTTCGTGTCTTACACTGTAAGTTCCGAGATTCCACTGATAACTTAACTCTCTAAACACAGTCCCAGACCTGAGGAACATATCATGAGAGGTCCCTACATGGGGGAGAGAAGAGAGTGGGGAGGATTGGAGATAGAGACAGGGTGAGAGAAGAGAGAGAGGGGAGGAGAGAGAAGAGCGAGAAGGGATGGGGAGAAAGATAGAGGAGAGACGAGGGGGGAGAGAGCGAGACAGAGTGAGAGGAGAGAGAGGGGAGGAGAGAAGAGCGAGAAGGGATGGGGGAGAGAGATAGAGGAGAGAAGGGATGGGAGAGAGAAGGGGAGAGAAGAGAGGGGGATGGGATGAGAGAGAAAAGCAAGAAGGGATAGGAGAGATAGATTGATGAGTTGAGAAAGAAGAGCAAGACGAGATGGGAGAGAGAGAGATGGGATGAGGTGGAGAGACAGGGGAGAGAAGATGGCATTAGAGAGAGATGGGGACAGAATAAAGAGGGTTAATAAAGGACGGCAGGGAATTTATTTCAAAGGAGGAGAAAAGTTACAACAAGAGAGAGGAATCTCACACTAGAGAGTCAGAGGCTG
This sequence comes from Spea bombifrons, assembly GCF_027358695.1. Taxonomy (NCBI): domain Eukaryota; kingdom Metazoa; phylum Chordata; class Amphibia; order Anura; family Pelobatidae; genus Spea; species Spea bombifrons. The sequence goes on along the minus strand of NC_071090.1, from coordinate 112,728,205 downwards.
AGATGGAAGGGAGTTTACTTTACTGAGAGTATGATAGATGAGTGGAACAGCCTCCCAGCAGAAGTGGTAGAGAAGTGGTAGAGGGTAATACAGAGACCAGCGACTGATTAAGGTTTGAGTCTTTACAGCAGGAGTAACGGGCGATAGACGGTTTCTATGGTGTACATCTGGGAAGTGTGGCTGCAGTATGGGGGATGTACCCAGAAGGCGATTGGCCAGGTATTTGGGAGTATTTGGCCCCCCAATGCTAATCCGCAAGCAGAATGCAAGGAAAAGACCCCTGACGGTCATTCCAGTGCAGCCTCCTCTAAACCCCAGCCATGAAGATTAGGAAGACTTCACCAGGTAGGACTTTCTGCCCCCAAAACACACGAAGATGCCCTCCTCCCCAGACCCCAATAAGTCAAAGAAGTCCAGACCCCAGGTCTAGGAAAATGACCTTTAATAAATGCTTGTTTTACTAAAATATCTATATTGAAAATACAAAAAAGCTACAGAAAAGAGACTTCGTCACCCCCTCCCCCGGCTAAACACCATCTCTCTACATCCATGTGGTTTTGAAACTAAATAAAAAATATTGTTTTATGACCTAATAAGTGACGTGAAGTAAATAAACCATGCGCACGTATGCCTGCACGTGCCGTAACAGACGTGACCGGAAACGCGGGACTAGTACTCCACCAGGGGGGTGTAGCCTTGATGTGGTGGGTACACGGGGGTGTTGGTCACTATGGTGGTTTGGGCAGTTGTCACAACTGAATAGTTTCCTCTTCTCTTGATTTCTCGAGCCATCTGACACCAGGAACACGAGTAGCAGCAGCAGGAGCGCACACTGTCATCGCAGATGGACCCCTGGGAGAGAAACAGAGGGTGTTATGGGGGCCACAGAGAGCGGGGGGGACACTGGAGGACTCACATAAGAGTTAAGACAAGATGTCCCTAATCACAGCAAGGAGGAGAAGCTTTCTTGAGAAGCAGGATGAAGGAGAAGAGGCTGTAGAGGAAAGGAGACACTGTGAGACGCTGCCGCGGTGGGATGAAGAGGAGAAGATGCAAGAAGCTCTAGGAGGGTGCGGAGAAAACACCTGGAGGAGACGTACCGATGGCGGTGGGATGAAGGACAGAAGAAGGTTCAGGAGGTTGTGGCGGGAGGGAGAAGATGACCGATGGCATAGACACTACGGCGATGGAAGACGGTGGTGGGGAAACCAGAAAGACACAGGTGAAGCTGGCAGCAAGTGAGATAACTAGTAGATAGGAAGAAGAGGAGACGTCCAAGGAGGGAGGGAAGGAGGTGCGGAGATTGTGGTGCTATGAAGAAGGCCGATTAGTCTGAAACTAACAGGGGGAGAAAGAATCTGAAGAAAGGAACTCGGTGAGGTTACTCATATGTGCTACTCGGAGAGCCGTCACACCGTGCTTCCTTTATGGAATGCCTCCATACCTTTATCTTGTATCTCTCGCGGACGGCTGCCCTCATGGCCAGGGTGATGGGGGGGCAGAGTGAACTGCATCCCAGGTATCCCATGCAAAAGGGGTCCATGAGGGGCAGACACATGCACTCCCCAAATTCACTGACTGTATTGCACATCATGCACGGGAAGCACCACAATGCGCAGCAACCTGAGGGACCAAGGGCAAAGTCAGGGGAGGGGAGGCAATTCAGTAAAGTGAATACACACCCCGTTAATATGCTTACAGCCTTTGACTATACATTATACAGGGCCAGGTACCCGGCAGACTCCCAGCTTAGTGAATACAGCCTGGCCTGTCAACGCGCGTTTGCCTGTCTGTCCTGAGACAGTTATAGCGCCGTCTTTATTACCCCGCAGTACCGGCCCGTCACTCACAGATTCCGCAGTCATCGCAGCAGTCGCACATGTCTGTCGTCCATCGGGACCCCGGCTCCACAGACATCACCTGCGTGGTGACCACGCCTGGCTGAGTGCTGATTGTAGTCATCTTCTGCACAAGACAACAGGAGTGTGATCGGGAGAGGAGGTGGGGGAAAGAGACGCTCAGACGGAGATACGGGGTGCGGTGCGCAGTGGATCCGCAGGGGTGGGGCTTCCTGCTGCTTTTTTTTCCCTGGGTCCCGCAGTGTTTGCTGAACGACTGGCTGCTCTTCAGCCATTCTCCTGGGTTCAGGCCGTGTAACAGAGGGAACCACCGCAGAGACCAACATCGTGAAGGGTTTCGAGGAGAAGAAGGTGGTCCACAGTGAGACGGTGAGGAGATAAGGGAGGTGGCAAGGGTTTAGAGTTTAGAGCGCAGGAAGTCCGATGCAGATTGAGGCTTCCTCCCATGGCGGTTCCTCTACCTACATATCTTCACATGTCCCCAACTACCCTCCTACCCGGGGTCCTCATCTGCCCTCTGCCCTACCTCTCGTACTCCTACACAAGACTTCTCTAGGGCTGCCCGGCCCCAGATGAGCCAACTCTCCCCTCGTCTCCAGTCCTTCAAAAAATCAGTTAAGACTTTTAATGGTGAATGGCCAGAGTCTCACGGTTTTTACCCCAGTCTCTGGGTCTTGGGGTGAAGGGGCAGATTCTCAGGGTCACACAGACTGGATATGACTTCATATTCTCCTCTGATTTAATGATATCCGATGATCCCAATTGTCTCTTTTCCCTCTGCTATATCACAGCTGGAATCCCTGCTTGAATACAGGTGACTCCATTCAGAATATCTTTACCTCCTGACCAGTCACGGTTTCCATAGAGACTGTTATTAGAGCCAGGATTTGGGCCTTCTTCAAGCGCTACCTTCACAGCAAAAAACTATTTGTTTGGGAAAGAAAACTCTTAAAGGGCCATCACCCCAATAAAGAGATCACCAGTAACCCTGCTTGTGACTGGTGCAGGACTCGGAGGGGGGGGGTCTTTATATCTTTGTCTCTATCCCAGGGGTTACATGTGTTATTAAACCCTTTGGATATTTGTGATGATGTCATACGAGTGACCCCCCCGAGTGACTCCCCCCGAGTGACTCCCCCGAGTGCCCAGTATGTAACCGCAGCAGAGGAAACAAAACCAGAAAGAGAAACGAAACTTAACAGAGACGGACGGGGGGGGGGGTGAGTTTGGCAAAGCCTGCCTGCTCTGTGTGCGTCGTGTACACGTGTATGAGTGGAGTGTACACGTGTATGAGTGGAGTGTATATATTCAGTAAGTGGAGTGTACATGTGTGAGTGGAGTGTACATATTGAGTAAGTGGAGTGTACATGCGTGAGTGCAGTGTACATATTGAGTGAGTGCAGTGTACATGTGTGAGTGCAGTGCACATATTGAGTGAGTGGAGTGTATATGTAAGGGCAGTGTACAAATTGAGTAAGTGGAGTGTACATGTGTGAGTGCAGTGTACATATTGAGTGAGTGCAGTGTACATGTGTGAGTGCAGTGTACATATTGAGTGAGTAGAGTGTATATGTAAG